>NW_026999383.1:792418-977493 GCF_037126465.1 Ornithodoros turicata
GTGCTAGGGGACGAAATCGTGGTACGCGTTGTAGGGCTGGCTGCAACCTCGCGGAAACCAACGCTCACGTTGTACAAGGATGCCCAAGAACCCATGGCATTCGAGTCAAGAGACACGACAGGGTCGTGAAGAGGATCCAGCAGCACCTGTTGAGGCTGAACAAAGATGTTGTAAGGGAGCCACTGATAAAAGCAGGTGATGAGGTGTTCAAGCCTGACCTTTTGCTCAAGGAGGACGGAGTAGTCAGCCTAATCAATGTACAGATAAGAGGAGAATATAGGTCACTACGAGACTTCACGAGAGAGAAGGAAGCAAAATATTCACGGAGTACCATTACGGAAGCAATTCGTTCTACGTATGGGGTCGAATTAGTACATTGTATGGCCATAACCTTTACGGAAAGAGGTCTTCTATGTAGATCTTTCCAAACTTATCTTTCTTCATTAGGGATAAGTAACTATGCCATGGGTCTGTTAAGTTTTTGGGTCTGTCTTGGGTCAGTTAACGCATTCAAAGGGCACTTACGGGCTACGTTCCGCAGTTAACCTTTCTATCGAAAAGGGAACAATTTATTGTACATTGTTGTGTTCAATAAAGTATTTATAGCTAAATGCCACAAAGGACGACCAAGTATAATACCCACCATGTGTTTGAAATACAATGCATTCAAAGACGAGTGATAGGCAGAAGTAAGAATAGTCTGCAGAAGTAAGAATAATCTGCTTTTTGGGGGAGGAAGCCCTTGCCAGTACCTCCACGTGGTGTTCCCTGGGCCCTGTCTTGATGTGATGCTAGCTTGGTTGATCGGACAGGTTGCTAAATCTGGTTAAGGTGTTAAGGTGGTGAAGCTCTTGGTGCTGTGCTCCCTGCTCTACACCGCCCCTCTGCCGGCACGTTGTTACCGATTGTTTCGTGCCTCACCGCCACGGCGTTCTGAGGTCCGGCAGCCAGTTTTGGACGCCGCACTATGTTTGTCTGTGCCTGCGGTAGGTCCTATGCCACACGGCGGAGCCTTCTCCAGCATCAGAGGCACTCACATGCGCCTGACTCCCCAAGTAGTGAGCAACCTGTCCACCTGGAGGAGCTGTTCCAGATATCCTTGTTCCTGAGTTCTCACAAGATGGGAGACGCTCTGCAAGTTCCGTCAGCGAGGAAGTCCCGCGGCGGGCTCCTGCAACTGCTCCTGCTGTTCCCTGTTCCAGGTGCGAACGACAATTCTCTTCGGTTTCGGCTCTAAGGGCCCATCACAGCTTGCGACATCCGGGGGATGACATCGTCCTGCCCCCCACTTCTTCTAGGCCTGGGACCCCTGATGCCCGCTCGGTGGGGCATGCTGATCTACAATGCCAGGTTGCGGGTTGTTTGCGTGTCCTCTCCTCCGCCATCGGCCTCGGCCAACATATGCCGCTGTCAACGTCGCCAGGACAGTCCTCCAGTCGCTCACTGGAGTGAAGAAGAACGACAGCTCCTGGCATATAAGGAAGCTGAACTGACTGTCCAGGGTGTCAGGTTCGTGAACGTTGCCCTGGTATCGGAGTTCCCCGGCCGAACCCTCGAGGGTATCAAGGGGATTCGGCGCACTGAAGAGCACCGTCAACGTGTTACCGCGGCTGCTGCAGTTCTCCAGCAAAGACCCTCCGCCGTAAGCCCAGTTCGGGGTCCCCCGGTGTCGCCTTCTGGTGTCGGTACCAGCCCACCACAGTTTTCTGCCTCCGGGATTGGCTCTGCTTCATTGTCTGCGCCTGTGCTCTGCTCTGGTCACGTGGGAAGCCTTGACTCTCTGCCACCTCATCAGCCTGGCCCTGACCCTCTCCTTCGACTGAGGGTACACCTACAGGAACGTTGTCGTGAACTCGTCCCTGGGCCTCGGCAAGCGGCTCTTCATCGCCTGATCCAGTGTGCGGCCGTGGAGCAGAGCTACGCCAGCCTTCTTGAGGCCTTCTTGATGGACCTTCTTCCTCCGCAGCCGGTCAGGGCTGCCCGGTCGTGGACGTCGCCGTGCCGAGTACGCGAGGATCCAGGACCTCTACCGTAAGTCGAGATCTGGGTGTGCTCGCTTCATCTTGGACGGTCCCGCTGTCGACATTCCCGGCGACCGTGTCGCATTCCTCGACGTTTGCACCGGGTCTCCCGGATTGGTCCGAGACTAGTGAGGTGCCTGGCGCTGCCCCCCTGCTGGATCTGGTGGCTCCAGTCACTGCCGAAGAGGCCTCGCTGCGATACTGTCGTCTGAGTCGGCTCCTGGACCTGACGGGGTCACCTTGGCCAGCATTAGAGCCGTCCCTGCTACGACCCTGGCTATTATTTTCAACCTGCTGCTGCTGTCTGGGGAGCTCCCTGCTCGTCTTCAGGAATCGAGGGTCGTCTTCATTCCCAAGGTTGAGGTACCTTCTGCTCCCGGGGAGTTCCGGCCTATAACAGTGTCGTCAATTATACTGCGTGTCTTCCACCGCATCCTGGCCGCTCGGTTCCGCAGCGAGTGTACCTTTAGTGAGCAGCAAAGGGCATTCATCGCAGCTGATGGGTGTGCTGAAAATGTCTTTTTACTGCAAACCGTCATTGGGGAGGCCCGGCGTCGTCGACGTTCCCTCTTCATGGCAACCTTGGATCTACGGAAGGCCTTCGACTCGGTCTCCTTTAGAGCCGTGCTAGCGGCGGCCCGGCGTAGTGGAGCTCCGGTCCCGCTACTGGACTATTAAGGATATCCTTATGCCAACTCCAAGGTTGCGATGACTGCGCGTGGCTTCTCCCGGGTGGGCGACCCCCTTACTCCAGCCCTCTTCAACTTTGTGCTGGATGGCCTCCTGCAGCCACTGCCTGCCCACATAGGGGTTCCTGTCGGCGCATGTTCCATCAACGCCATGGCATTCGCCGATGACCTGGTTCTTTTCGCATCATCAGAGAGGGGTCTCCAGCACCTTCTTCAGATGGCTGAGGCGTTCCTGGTCCCCCGTGGCCTATGCTTCAATATTGCCAAGTGTAAGACCCTCTCCCTACTGGCAGCAGGGAAGGAGAAGAAGACAGTTGTTCGTCCGGTCGTCTTCCACCTCCACGGGGAGGCCGTTCCCGCTTCCTCGGCCAGCACGGAGTGGACATACCTAGGGGTTGCGTTTTCTTCATCTGGCCCTCGTCCCCCCCCCCCGCTCCAGCAGACGAACTCTGTGGGCTCCTTAGACGTTTCCGGTCTGCCCCACTAAAGCCACAACAACGACTGGCTCCCCTGAGGATCGGTGTGCTTCCTCGTCTCCTCCATCGCCTGGTCCTGGGCGAAGCGCGCCTCCGCCTCCTGCTTGAGCTTGACACCATCGTTCGGGCCGCTATACGGGCCTGGCTTCGTCTGCCCCTGGCCGTCCCGGTCCCGTTCTATCACGCTTCGCATCGGGATGGTGGTCTGGGGATTCCTGCTCTCTTGACCCAAGTCCCCAGGCTGCGCTTGGTCCGCCTGGAGAGGATGGCTACGTCCTCGTGGGAAGCCGCCAGGGAGGCAACAACTTTACAACCTCTTCGTGCTGAGACCTCATGGGCCCGAAGTGTTGGCGGCCTTCTTCAATCTCCTGCTCTTCATGGGACGTCTCCCTCCATCATTGACATCCGCGAAAACTATATTTCTTCCGAAGAAAGAACGGAGTACTGACCCTGACCACCTAAGACCTACTACCATATCCTCTATGCTTCTCAGGACGTTTCATCGGATCCTTGACACGAAGATGCGCGTTGGTATTGCCCTGGACCCTATTCAGCGAGCGTTCAGGCCTACGGACGGCACTTTCGAAAATATTTACCTGTTGCGATATATGCTTCGACAGGTCCGCAGGCGTTGCAAGGGTCTGGCCCTTGCAGCAATTGATCTACGTCGAGCCTTTGACAGTGTACCGTTCGAGGTCATTTTTAGAATTTTGCAGCACAGGAACATCGATGACGTCCTGGTTCGACATATACGGGCCTTCTATGAGGGGAGCTCCACCACCCTTACTATGGACGGTCTTGAAAGGACAGTGCGTCCAGCTCAGGGAGTCCGGCAGGGGGATCCCCTATCCCCCCTACTATTCAACTTAGTAATTGATGAATTTATTGCAGAATTGCCTGAGGGGATTGGTGCAGAGGTGGAGGGGCGAAGCTTCGCAACGCTCGCCTTTGCTGATGATATTATCTTAACAGCCAGCACCACCGAGGGACTCCAGCAAATTATTGATAATTGATAATTTTACCCTGTTTGCTAGCGCAAGAGGACTTCATACCAACACCCAGAAATATGCTACCCTTACCATCCTGCCTTCCGATCGCCAGAAGCTTACAAAGGTTGTTCCTGCAGAATACCGTATTGGTGAGGAAGTCATTCCTATCTTGGGCGTAGAAGATAAGCTCAAATAATTTGGGGATAGAAGTGAATGGGTTCGGCAAAGTTGTACCATGTGTCACTAATCTCACCGAACAATTACAGGCCCTTCAAAAATCTCCTCTTAAGCCACATCAAAAGATGTTTATGCTATTGTACTATCTGCTTCCTAGAATGGTGTATGATTGGACAGTTGCCGAGACGGACGTCGCCAAACTACAGATGTAGGACAGATTGATAAGGCGCTATGTGAGGCATGTCCTCCATCTACCGCACGATATCCCTAATGCTTTCATCTACACAAGCATACCCGATGGGGGCCTAGGGGTGCCGTCATTTGAACTCTTCATACCAAGACTTCGTCTTCAAAGACTTCAGAAGATGTGTGCAAAGAGCAACACCTTCCTCGAAGCAGTAACTATGTCACAGCTCTATTTTCAGGACCTTGCCAAATTGCGCAATATCCTGCGAAGGGGGAGCTAGACTCTGGAATCTAAAGGTGAACAAAGAAGCTACTGGAAGACTAAACTTTACTCCGCTGTCGACGGCAAGGGCCTCTGCAAAGCACCATTTAGTCCAAGAGCTACATGGATACGTGAGCCACCCCAATTCCTTACAGGAGCTGAGTATATTGATATTATTAAGCTGAGGGCACACGCACTACCTACAAGGCTGCGATGCGCAAGGGGACGGAATAAGCCATCACGATGCGGAGCAGGCTGTCCAACATCAGAGTCCATTTCGCACATCCTTCAGGGATGCCTCCGTACTCATGGTGCACGGGTCAAGCGGCACAATCGGATTATGCACCACATCAAGAAGAAGTTGGAAACAAGAAGTGTGCGGGTCTACAAAGAACCTCAATTGAAGCTCGGCGACACGGTCTACAAACCTGATCTAGTCTTCGCCATTGAAGGAACAACGTACGTCACTCACATTAGAGGTGAATATAGGCCCCTCATGGCATTCTCCTCAGAGAAAGTACGAAAATAAAATGTTCCGGGCCTGGCGGATAAGATTTCTGAGTTAACAGAATGTCAAGTGGTAGTTCACCAACCAATCACTTTCACTGAACGTGGAATTATCGAACGCAAAGCGGCATCTTTCTTACGTAAACTTGGTTGGACTAACAGAATGTTAGCCATCCTTTCCTTACTTGTCTGTCTTGGGTCAATATATTGCTTTAAAACTTTCCAGCGGGCAACTTTTCACCCATTTAGGTTTTAAGCTTTTTCCATGTAATAAAAGTGAAATATTTATTGCATATGTATTATGTCAATAAAAGGTTTCTAGCTAAATGCCACAAAGGACGACCAAGTATAATACCCGCCATGTGTTCGAAATACAATCCATTCAAAGAAGAGTGATAGGCGGAAGTAAGAATAATCTGCTTTCGGTAGCTAAATGCCACAAAGGACGACCAAGTATAATACCCACCACGTGTTCGAAATACAATCCATTCAAAAACGAGTGATAGGCGGAAGTAAGAATAATCTGCTTTCGGTAGCTAAATGCCACAAAGGACGACCAAGTATAATACCCACCACGTGTTCGAAATACAATCCATTCAAAGTCGAGTGATAGCCGGAACTAAGAATAACCTGCTTTCGGTAGCTAAATGCCACAAAGGACGACCAAGTATAATACTCACCACGTGTTCGAAATACAATCCATTCAAAGACGAGTGATAGGCGGAAGTAAGAATAATCTGCTAATCATCTGGGCGAACAGGTCATCCCTTCCATGGACTGGGATGGAAAGTGGCGGTACCTGGGGATCGACTTCGGGACGGGTGGAGTGGAGGTACCCTCGGACTGCGGATTGGCCGGCATGCTCTGCCGGCTCACAAAAGCTCCTCTTAAGCCGCAGCAGAGGGTCTTCATCCTCAAAAGGCATCTCCTACCCCGCCTCCACCACCCGCTGACCTTTGGAAGACTATCCCGGGGCCTCCTGCGTTGCCTGGATTCCCGGGTCCGTGCGGCCGTTAGATCCTGGCTCCGGCTTCCACACGATGTCCCGCTTGGTTTTTTCTACGCGGCGACCAGAGACGGCGGCCTGGGCATCCCCTCGCTGGAGCACGCGATCCCCCGAGTCAAGTACCTGCGCCTGGATAGGATGCGAGCGTCGGAAGTTCTGGCATTCAGCGAGTTGTCCCGCACGCCCTCCCAGGTACGAGAGATGCGCAACATCCAACGAATGCTGGTCCACAAGGGGAGGACGCTACGATCGGCGGCGGACTCTAGGCGCTTTTGGGCTGAGGCCCTCTATGCCTCATGCGACGGTGAGGCCCTCAGGGGGGCTCCCGCAGTGCCGTCGGCGCACTCCTGGGTTGATGACGGCTCCCGCCTTATGAGAGGATCCGCCTACGTGGACGCCGTGCGAATTAGGATAAATGCTCTACCCACCCGGTCACGGTGTTCGAGGGGGCAGCACCTAGAACGAGGCTGCAGAGCCGGCTGTCTTCTCCCTGGCTCCCGATCTCCTGCCCTGGAGTCCCTGGCGCACGTCCTGCAAAGGTGCCACCGCACCCACGGCCTGCGGGTGAACAGGCACGACAACATCTTGGCCTACGTCTGCAGCTGTTTGCGCCAGTGCGGTTGGGATGCCATCAGGGAACCCGTCATCCGGACAGTGGAGGGCAATCGGAAACCAGACATCGTGGCCAACACGGGGGAGCAATCCGCCATCCTCGACGTCGTGGTGGGTGGTGCAAGGGACCTGGGTTTGGCTCAGCAGGACAAGACCGCCTACTACCGCAAGCCAGAGGTCTTGGCCTACGCTCACGGATCTAGGTCTGAGCCTCCCTTGCTTTGCTCAGCCACCGTGAACTACAGGGGAGTATGGAGCCGTCCATCGGCGGAGGGCCTGCTACAGCTAGGGCTCAAGAAAAGAGACCTCGTCATCGTAGCCGTGAGGGCCCTGGACGGATCGGCGAGGACCTGGCGCGTCTTTAACAGGAGCACCGAACGAGCCCCATCAGCCGCCCCTTGCGGGTCTTAGGCTGATGGATATTTGTGAATGTTAGGCCTTTTTGGTTTAGAGTTCGGGGCGTTAGCGCTCTTTAGTGTTGGGTGACACCGTGCCCTTCGCGGTGAAATAAATCTGTTCCTAGCCAAATGCCACAAAGGACGACCAAGTATAATACCCACTATATGTGTGAAATACAATCCATTCAAAGACGAGTGATACGCGGCAGTAAGAATAATCTGCTTCTGGTAGCTAAATGCCACAAAGGAGAACCAAGTATAATACCCATCATGTGTGTGAAATACAATCCATTCAAATACGAGTGATACGCGGCAGTAAGAATAATCTGCTTTTAGCAGCAGCGAGCAAGCAAGCGAAGGCAGCGAAGGCGTGAATACGCCAGAACTCATTATTTATACTCGAAGAATCGTCGTGCCTGTGCTCATAGAATCTTGGACGCCAAGGAAGAGGTGCCTGCAAGAGGTGACATGAATTTCGCGGCGTATTGGGTCGCGAATTTCACTATGCCTCCCCCCGTGGTGCGACTCCCGGAGCCTGTCCCAGTGAGGCCCCCGAGTGCTGCCCTATGGTCTTCCATCTCGGTCCATGAGGTCCTCCAGAACATGCTCAGGAGAGACTCTGCGGCGGGTCCCGATGGCTTTCTACCGAGGCAACTACGGCGACTTCAACCACCTGTCCTGGCGATTATCTGCAACCTAATCATAAAGAGTGACCGAATTCCGAGTTACCTGCTTCATTCAAGAGTAACCTTTGTCCCGAAGATAGATGCACCTCGGCTAACTGGGGACTACCGGCCGATTTCGGTAACACCAGTGATGCTTCGTCTGCTTCATGGCATATTGGCGAAGAGGGTGTCCCAGTCGTGTGCTTTGGATTTGAGACAGAGGGCTTTAATCAGTGCTGATGGCTGCGCCGAGAACTCAGTCCTGCTACAGGCGTTAATTACGGAGTCTAGGCGTCGGCTATCCCCTCTGTTTATGGCCACATGGGACTTAAAGAAGGCGTTTGACCTGGTGATAACTCAAGCGGTGCTTTTAGTGGCAGAGAGGACGGGACTTCCTGGAAGTTTCCGAAGCTACCTGCAGCAACTCTATTCAAGTTGTGAGACTGTCATAACATCTGCGCAAGTATCTACTAGAGTGCTCCCGGCTAGAGGGGTTCGGCAGGGTGATCCCCTATCGCCCTACCTATTTAACCTGTTGATGGACGAATTCCTGTGTGAATTGCCGGACTCCATTGGTTTCCAGGTCGGTGAGGCGAGAGTCAATGCCTTAGCATTCGCTGATGATTTAGTTTTGGTGGCGACGACTCAGCAGGATTTGCAGCTTCTCCTGAATCGGGCGACGACCTTTTTCGGGCCACGTGGACTGAACTTTGGAATCCCAAAATGCCGAACATTGGCAATGATCCCCTCTGGTAGGGAGAAGAAAATTAAGATTGCGGCCGTCTCTTTCACCATCAATCGGGAAGCTCTCCCGGTGACAACCTGTATGGAGGAGTGGCGATACCTTGGACTATCGTTTAGTTCTATGGGTGTGACAGTGCAGGGTGGTGAAGGTCTTGATGAACTCCTGCGTCGGCTCACCAGGGCGCATTTGAAGCCTCAACAGCGGCTTTTTATTTTGCAAACTTTTCTTATGCCGAGACTTTATTACCGCCTCTCTCTGGGACGTTTGTCGGTGAGGTTGCTCAGGAGACTGGACGGTAGTGTGCGGAATGCGGTGCGAGGATGGCTGAGGCTCCCCCATGATGTTCCTCTGGGTTTCATCTACGCTTCGTCCCAGAGTGGAGGCCTGGGTGTGCCTGCATGGAGTTGCTGATCCCACGTCTGAAGCTAGCCAGGCTGCGGAGGTTACTCTCATCGAGGGACGTCATCTTCAGAGAAGCAGCGATGGTTCCGGCGGTGCAGGCTGACCTGGACCGGGCTAGAAGGTGTCTACACTGTGGGGACGTCTACCTTGACACCAAGGCGCGTCAGCGTGTCTTCTGGGCTCGACGGCTCCATGAATCTACCGATGGCGGGGCCATGCGAGAAGCTAAACGGGTTCTTTCCGTGCACACGTGGCTCACGGATGGGAGTCGACTTATAACTGGTGCCTCTTTCCTGGATGCTGTGAGGATCCGTGCCAATGCCCTTCCCACCCATGCGAGGATGTCACGTGGGCAACAGCAGCGGGAGCTCGACTGCCGGGCGGGGTCCCTGATACAGGAAACGAGGGTCCCTATGTCTGTGACACTGGCTCATATCGCCCAGAGTTGTCCACGGACACATGGGGCCCGCATTCGTCGCCATGACTCCCTCGTCAGCATCGTGGGAAACCGGCTCCAACAACAAGGTTCGTCCGTGCTGCGGGAGCCCGTATACAACACGGGTGCGGGTCGGAGGAAGCCTGGCCTCGTGATCAACAAAGGCAACGACTTGGTGCTCTTGGATGTCGAGGTAGTTTCCAGGCAAACCTTGGATGTCCAGGGTCGGCTGCCTTGAGGGATGCCCATCTGCGGAAGATCGACTACTATTCTACGAGGGAGGTGTTGAGTGCGGTACAGGGGGATAGATCGTCGATACCCAGTGTAACTTCTGTGACATTGACCTATAGGGGAGTGTGGTGCCGGGACTCGGCGGATGATTTAACTAACTTGGGACTCACCAAGAGTGACTTAAAAGTGATTGCGGTGCCGGCGCTTGAGGGAACGGCGGCGATGTGGCGAATGCTCAACAGGACGACGACTCGGACTGATGGCCGCCCTCCTTAGGGTTTTGGGTCTTCAGTTATTTGTGAATGTGATGTTTATTAGTTAATGTTAATGTTAGTGTTAAACTGGTTACTACTTGATACCCATTCTGCTTCTGTATTGGTGGCCTCCTACCACAGTGGAGCAAGTATGAATAAACAAATTTAGCTAAATGCCACAAAGGACGACCAAGTATAATACCCGCCATGTGTTCGAAATACAATCCATTCAAAGACAAGTGATAGGCGGAAGTAAGAATAATCTGCTTTCCGTAGCTAAATACCACAAAGGACGACCAAGTATAATACCCACCATGTGTTTGACATACAATCCATTCAAAGTCGAGTGATAGGCGGAAGTAAGGATAATCTGCTTTCGGTAGCTAAATGCCACTGCTAAATGGCTCTTGCTCTTCTTCCCAATGTGGCATTTTCGGCCTCGACCACTCCTGACAACCGGACTATGTGTGGAATCGGTGCTTCGGCTACTGCTCTTAGTGCGGCAGCTTCGTCCTCGGCTGGTGATGCTGAACCTGGCACTTCTCAAACGGCTGCTACTTTCAGATGTCCAGAATGTGGAATGTCCTTCACAACGAAAACCGGCCTCGGCCTTCACAGGAAATCTCGTCATCCGATCGTTTACCAACATGAGATCATCACCACCCGTATTAAACCACTGTGGACAATAGAAGACGAGCTACTTCTGGCAAAGGCGGAAGTGCGTCTCCTTCGTCAGGAGAGGCCTCCAAGGTTTATTAATATTGCTCTACAGGAGGCCTTCCCTGAACGTACCTTAGATGTCATAAAGTGCCATCGAAAGCAGACTTCCTACAGGAATCTACTGCAGTCCCTCCTCGACCTTCCCACAGCTGCGGAGGAAAGTCATCCCGCACAGTCACCGGCCCAAGACCGCCAGCCTGTGGAACAACCAGAAGATCGCCGCGGTCCGTCTAGAAGACAAGCCATCCTCTCTGAAATTGGAATAATCGTCGCCCGTGCACCCCCAGAGAGTTACCAAGGTGCCAGATTATACGACTGGGCGCGAATGGCCATTAATGGGAGTGATATTGCGTCATCATTCAACGACTACATGAGGGACGTTTTCACTCTACCTGATCCTCCATCCAACAACTTCCGGGACCGAGTAACAGGAGCCCACCTACGCTGAGTAAACGTCGCCAGAAGAGGACACATTATCCTAAGACGCAGGATCTATACCGCCGTTGTCAACCCAAGTGTGCCCGTCTCGTCCTCGATGGTTACGCTCCGGCTGCAGTCGAGGACGAGCGGGCCTTTCTGGACAAATGGGAGGACACTTTTACTAGTTCTGAAGAATTCCCCACTCTCGAGCACAATCGAGTAAGGACTTCCGTTAGTCCATTCTACTTGGTCACCGCACAAGATAAACACCGGAACATGCCTTCTATCAACTCAGCCCCAGGCCCCGACAATTTTACTGCTCGTCAACTGCGAGCAGCGCCATCCACTATTTTGCGTTTAATCCTGAATATCATTATTCTTCTGGGGAGACCACCGAAAAGCCTCCGCAACGCCCGGATGATATTCATTCCTAAAAAAACCGGAAGCTCAGCAACCCTCGGACTTTAGGCCTATAACCATATCATCAGTACTCCTCCGCCTCTTCCATCGTATTCTTGCTAAAAGGTTGCTAAAAACTTCTTTCGTGGACTTTAATTTTCGACAGCGTGCTTTTCTACCACTAGATGGATGTGCCGACAACGTCTTGCTGCTCCGTACTGCCATCGCCGAGGCGCGGCAAAAGAAGAAATCTCTGTTCCTGGGTATTCTAGGCCTGACAAAAGCTTTTGATCGGGTGTCCAGGAACGCCATCCCCCAGGGGGTCCGCCTAGCTGGTATCTGTTCGGACTTCACTGACTATCTGGAAGACCTGCTACACGACTGTCCGACTCTACTTTGCGTCCACGAATCAAAACGCCTCATCCAGCCGACAACTGGGGTTCGTCAAGGTGACCCCCTTTCCCCCACCCTGTTCAACTTAGTTTTGGACAGGATGTTGAGGGACATTGACACTGGGATCGGCTTTCCAATTGGTGAGGCGACACTTGGTATGATGGTGTTTGCGGACGACCTTGTCGTGGCTGCTTCTTCGCCGGCAGGACTACAACACCGTCTGGATAAAGTGACTTCCTTCCTGAAGGAGCGACGCCTCCGAGTGAATACCAATAAGACCTTCACGGTGTCCCTCGTATCATCTGGACGTGATAAAAAGATCAAAGTGGACACTCAAAGGCAATTCAGCATCTTGGGCTCTCCAAGTGCCGCAGTTGGCTCATAATTTGTCTGGAGATATTTAGGGGTACAATTTGATCCCTATGACAGGGCTCAGCTACAATGCCTGGATTTATTTCAAGGCCTCAGCAAGATAAAAAAAGGCACCACTAAAACCTCAGCAGAGAATGGTTCTTCTCCGGTTTTACTTACTTCACCGAATCCAACATCGACTAGTGCTCGGACGCTGGAATATCAAACTACTCAATAAACTGGACCTTGCCATCAGAAACGCTTTAAAGAACTGGTTGTTCCTACCCCACGACATACCAATAGGTTTCTTTTATACTCCTGTTAAACTTGGAGGCCTGGGCGTGCCATCTCTTCGTGTGGGAGTACCTGTTCTTCAGCGAGCAAGATTTCTACGGTTGTCATCGTCCACTCATCCTGCGGTAAGGGAAGCCTTGAAGACTCCATCGATCCAGGAACTTCTGAGACGCTCAAAAGAGGCCTCTACCCTCGACGGATGCCTCATCCGGACTCTTCATGCCATCAAAAAATACTGGGCTGCCCGCCTATACGCGAGCAATGATGGCAAAGCTCTATCCGAAGCATCCGCGGTGCCCTTCTCCCACACTTGGGTTGGTGAGGGTACGAGACTCATGCAGGGCAGGCAATATGTGGACGCGGTGAAGATACGAATAAATGCCCTGCCGTGTAAAGTTCGCTCTGGACGCGGACTTTCTTCTGACAAAATCTGCAGGGCCGGGTGTCGTGCCCGGAGACTCTAGCACACATCGTCCAAGTGTGCCATCGAACACATGGTCCCAGAGTAAGGCGGCACGACAACCTGGTCCACTATGTGGACAGAAGACTACGTGAACTAGGGTGGACGACCGAAGTTGAACCTGGAATCGATGTCCACGGTGGAATCCTTAAACCGAACATCGTCGCAATGAAAGGAGAAGAAAAGGTCATCCTAGATGCGCAAGTAGTGGGCACAGAGATCGTCCTCAATCTAGCACATGCCCACAAGGAATTAAAGTACGGAAGCGAGGATGTGCTCCAGAGAGTAAGGGAGAATGACGAGGGCCCTGTGATCGCCAGCAGCGTAACAGTTAACTTCAAGGGAGTCTGGTCACCGAAAAGTGTACAATAACTTCTACGAATGGGACTTACAAAGCGCGATATTAGTACCATGTCTGTTATAGCTGTGCAGGGGAGCGTCAGAAGTTACTGGATTTTCGGCAAAATGACCTCGGTGCTGCACCCACCGGTGAAGCTGACTATTGATGTTAGGTGTAACCCAGACTTGTTACGGTATCTCTTCCGTTTAAGAGAGATTTGATTAAAAAAATAGCTAAATGCTACAAAGGACGACCAAGTATAATACCCACCATGTGTTCGAAATACAATCCATTCAAAGACGAGTGATAGGCGGAAGTAAGAATAATCTCCTTTCTCTCAGGCTCTCAGGCCAGACCATCGGCCAAGCAACCCCCACCTCCTCGTGGTAGGGCTCGGGCAACGTTCCACGGAACGGCTAACGGGGGCCATGTTGTTATGCGGCGGTGCCGCCAGTGGCGACCGCGTGCTGTGGGTGGCACATTCACTAAGCAGCCCATATCTGTTCCACGCTCCCGCTGGAGATGTGGCCCACCCACCCAGAGGCCCTTGTGTTGGGGACGGGAGGCCCTAGCAGTTGGTGGGGAGGCGGGGTTGAATCCTTGCCATGCTCTATTGGGATTATTCTATACAGGCACGCTTTGGAAAAGTACCGGGTGGCTCCCGCCTCGTGCGGATGTTGATGGTAGGCCCCTGTAGCGGTAGACTTGGAAACTAAAGCCGGGGAAATGTCCTCAACTAGGACCGTATGGCTCCTATAGCCAGGAGTGGTGGCGTACTCCTGTAACCCAGCTTCTGGGGGGCTAGAGATGTTGGAGGGTAAGCCTCTGCGGAGGGGCCCCCTCCGACAGTACCCATTAGCGATGAGGCGTAGGACAGCCTTGGCTGAATGTTTGCCATGGTTGAGTGGGATTATTCCATACAGACACGCTTTGGACAAGTACCGAGTGGCTCCCGCCTTGTGCGGATGTTTAATGGTAGGCCCCTGTAGTGGTAGCCTTGGAAACTAAAGCCGGGGAAATGTCCTCAACAAGGATCGTATGGCTCCTATCGCCAGGAGTGGTTGCGGACTCCTGTAACCCAGCTTCTTGGGGGCTGGAGATGTTGGAGGGTAAGCCTTGCGGAGAGGCGCCCTCTTGCATTACCCACTGGAGATAAGGCGTAAGACAGCATTGCCGACCCTTGGCCATTGCCGACAACATTGGCTCTGGCCCGCCCGTGACCGGGGTGCTGGGATCCTGCTGGAGTTTATCTCCTTCGGGGGTCCCGGCTAGTTCAGGGTGGAGTACTACCCCACCATCAAGTGTACGAATCATGGCCGGGGGCGAAAGCTTCGTGGCGGTAAACCCCTTATGCCGCGGAGGGAGTCCCTGTGCCTACAGAACTAGCTCAATGACACGAAGGACGACCAAGTATAATACCCACCATGTGTTTGAAATACAATCCATTCAAAGACGAGTGATAGGCGGAAGTAAGAATAATCTTTTTCGCGAGTGTGTGTTATCACACTCAAGTTTTGGCTTAATTTGCTTATCGTCCTTCAACCAATCCCGACCAAGTCTGTCATTCTGGAATTTGAGTATCTTCATCGCAATCAACCAATCCGGCGGCAGAAGGGGGTTATATAACCTGTCCCATCCCGAGGTATCATCGCAGTCTGGTGGGACGCTACCACCAGTTAGTAACTCTTTACCTCTTGCAGACTTCGAGTTGGTACGTTGCGGTCGGCCGGTATGCGGATACGGTGACAACGACGACGAAGACGCCAAGAAGACTTGTGGTTCCTGACTACAAGAAGGACCTTGTGTGCAGCCACGATCTGGTGGAGCGGTGGTGCCTGTTCCAGGGCAGTTCAGCAGGGCGCTTGTTGTCTCCAGTGTGGAGGCAGCTTCGTCTTTTTTTACGCCCTTGCTATACGATGTTCCTTCGCCCCATTGGGTGATTGAGTGGACCTCTGTTGTAAAGTGAGGAGAAGGAGAGTGGCGCAGTGATAGTAGGGTTTTTTTTTACCGTAACCGGACGCGGGTGTGTGTTATCACCCTCATGCTTTGGCTTAATTTGCTTATCGTCCTTCAACCAACCCCGACCAAGTCTTCCATTCTGGAATTTGAGTATCTTCAGCGCAATCAACCAATCCGGCGGCAGAAGGGGTTTATATAACCTGTCCCATCCCGAGGAATCATCGCAGTCTGGTGGGACGCTACCAGCAGTTACTAACTCTTTACCTCTTGCAGGTTGGTATTAGTAGCCCTTTTTTTTTGTCTATGTGTTTGTCCCTCCAGACTGCTAATAGTGTTTAGGCCTTGTCTAGCGTGGTGTGCGGGTTTTTAGCATTACCCCTTTTCCCGTATTTTGTTGTTTGTATAATTTACCACTGTACCCTGAGGCGACTGCCAGTGGGTTTTGGTACCATTTGTAGTTTATTCTCTCACGGGTAGTTTTGTATCGAGCAAATTTGGTACCCTGTCAAGTGATAGGGCCCATGAGTGATGGAGGGTTGCCCACGTTGCGGGAATATCTATAAAAAAGGGGGTTTGACGCAGCACTTACGGAAGTGCGCCCCCGATTTCGCAAACGCACGTGTCAATCTTCAACGTCACAACTTCGTTTGGAGCGAAGAACTCATGCAGCTAGAAGCGCGGAAAGAGTTAGAGCTCAGAGAAGATAACCCACCCACCCACATCAATGTTACACTGGCACATTATTTCCCTGGGATAACGACCGACAACCTGAGGTATAAAAGGAAAACGCCGGCCTATAGGGCTATTTACGAAGAGTTAGAACTTAGCCAGCTTGCCGGAGTAGTCGCGGAAGCCGCGGACGCAGATGAGGCTCCGTCGTCGAATACCTCAGAAGCAGATGATCCCCAGGATACGAGGCAACTCCTGTAGGAAGCCTTAACCAGTTTTGTTGCAGCAACCCTACCTGGTGATGGGGTTCGGGATCTCCAGCGCATTGTTAATAGAATTCTCCTTGGAGAGTCCGGCTTAGCGGATCTGGACCGCTGTGTCCTGGCGCTCCCAATGACCCAACGAAAGGCAAAAGGCAGGGCAGCGGATCACTCTCGACCCGCTACTTCGAACAGGCGGGCCAGGCGGCAACAATATGGGGAATTTCAAAGACTCTTCAACAAGAACAAGAGGACCCTGGCCGCTCGTCTTCCCGAGGGGGACAAAAAGGCTGAATGTGAGGAGGGAAAAGTTATTGACTTCTGGGCGAACATCTTTCAGGAACCTAGCGATGAGGTACTGCTGGGGGACTGCGAAGCCATAGGCCCGGGTCTCCTCATAACCCCGGTTACACCTGAGGAAGTGACTGCAGCATTGAAGCACAGTAGCTCTGCCCCGGGACCGGACGGCCTGATGGTGACCACGTTGCAGGAGCTCCACCCGGCCTCCCTTGCCATTTCAGCATTAGCTTTTGCTGACGACGTTGTCCTGGTTGCTCGTACTCCGCAGGGCCTTCAGACACTCCTGGATAACTTTACGTTGTTTACGAGTGCCAGGGGGCTCCACATTAACGCCGAGAAGTGTACTGGGCTCACCATCAGCCCGTCTGGGAGACAGAAGCTTACGAAGGTAATCCCGCACGGTTACTTCGTAGGGGATGAGAAGATCTGCCCTTCAAGTGCAGGACAATTTAAGGTACTTGGGTGTGGATATTAACTCCTTCAGGAAGGTCTCCCCCCGTATTAACGACATCACACTGCAACTGGAAGCGCTTCGTAGATGCCCATTGAAACCCCACCAGAAGTTAGCCATGCTTCTCTTCTATTTGTTACCTCTGCTCATCTATGACTGGTCCGTCTCTGAAGTCGACACCGGTAGGCTACAATTCTGGGACAGGCGGATCAGACATTACGTAAGAAACTTTTTGCACCTTCCTCATGACGTGCCAAATGCGTTTACCTATAGTGCTGTAGGAGATGGAGGTCTCGGCGTCCCTTCATTTGAGCTAGCACTCCCACGGATACGTCTGGCCAGGTTGAGCAGAATGAGTGAAAGAGACGACGATCTGCTAGCGGAAGTCTCAGCGTCTCCCCTGTTTCTGAAGGATTCTACTAAACTCCAGCACCATCTACATCGTGGGAATACCGTTCTGGATTCACCAGCGGCACAGAAAAACTACTGGAAGACCACCCTGTATGCTACGACAGATGGCAGAGGGCTCATGAAAGCTTCCAAGGGGCCAAAGCACGGTTGGATACGGGATCAGAGTACATCGATCTAGTGAAGCTCCGAGCACATGCATTACCAACTCGGCACAGGTGTTCCAGGGGTCGGAACAAGAACTCAAAGTGTAGTGCGGGCTGTAATATGGCCGAGTCCATATCACATGCGTTACAGAGCTGTCCGCGGACCCATGGAGCCCGGATCAAGCGCCATGACAGCCTCGTCAACAGGAAGAAGAAGATTGAAGAGGATGGGACGAGGGTGTTTAAAGAACCACTGATTAAGGTGAACGACCTCGTTTTTAAACGAGACCTCGTCTTTTGCAGGAGTGGCCAAGCATTCGTAGTGGAGATTCAAGTGCGGGGGGAATTCAAATCACTAACCTCCTTTGCCAATGAAAAGAAGCGGAAGTACGGAATCCCCGGCCTGGAAGAGAAGATAAGGGACCTAACTGATTGCCAGATAGTGGTCCAACAACCCATCACGTTCAGTGAACTTGGAATCATGGAGAAATCGGGGGCAGCATTTCTCCACTCTTTTGGGTGGTCTGAGAGATTGTTGACCTCGCTTACGTTAACTGCCTCACTGGGGTCAATCTATTATTTTCGCACATTTCACCGGGCAACTTTCCATCACATCCGGTTTTAATCTTTTTCCTTTGATAAAAGATAATGATTTATATGTACATTGTGCAAATAAAGAGTTATAGCTAAATGCCACAAAATACGACAAAGTATAATACCCACAATGTGTTCGAAATACAATCCATTCAAAGACGAGTGATAGGCGGAAGTATGAATAATCTGCTTTCGGTAGCTAAATGCCACAAAGGACGACCAAGTATAATACCCACCATGTGTTTGAAATACAATCCATTCAAAGACGAGTGATAGGCGGAAGTGAGAATAATCTGATTTCGCTAGCTAAATGCCACAAAGACGACCAAGTATAATACTCACCATGTGTTTAAAATACAATCCATACAAAGACGAGTGATAGGCGGAAGTAAGAATAATCTGCTTTCGGTAGCTAAATGCCACAAAGCACGACCAAGTATAATACCCACCATGTGTTTGAAATACAGTCCATTCAAAGTCGAGTGATAGACGGAAGTAAGAATAATCTGCTTTCGAGTACGACCAAAGCAGACAGGTGAAGCCTGCTAGAGGGCATGAGGTAGTGGTAGAGCAGACCGGAGCGGCCATTCCCCAATGGTACTCGGAGTCCGGACGAAGTCCCTTTGGCTAACTTTAGTGGCGTGTGGTCGCAACCAAGTGTCTAGGGGGCCGGGGCTAGTCTGCGTGACACAAGTACCGGGAGGTCTCGGTTCGTCCGAAGTTTATGGCAGCTTCCTGTAACGGTGCCTATTGGTTTAGCCAACAAACCGGGGAAGCGTTGGCCGAGGTCACGTTGGGGCCCTCGGATGAGGCCGGGAGGTGTTGCTACCCTCCTGTAATCCAGTATATTTGGAGGCTGAGGGGCACGTGGTATATCCTGGTGCTACCCGTTCATGGTCTGCTTTTGCCCAACTTTCCTCACGCCTGAAAAGTCGGTGGATCCGACCCTTGACGCGGACCGTCAGGCGACGGTCTCGCAGCACTCCCCCTGCGGGGAGATAGAAACGTGATGGCTCATGAGGTCCATCACTGGTGTCCTTTCAAGTCGCCAACGGGGTAATCCCTGGTGGTACCGGGTGTTCGGGCACCGTTCCTATGGCTAACTTCCGTGGCGAGTGGTTGTAACCCAGCTCCTGGGGGTCCGGAACCTAGCCTGCAAGACACGAATACCGGGAGGTGTGGCGGCCTCTTGTAGCAGCAGCGCTAAGGGGTGAAACCCTGTTTCTTTTGCTGGGTTTAAGTTCACCGGGACCGCTTTGTGGTGAAGGGAAAGTTTTTCCGTCCCCTTCCCTGTTCCACAAGGGCCCTCAGGGAGGCTAGGAGGGGTGGCGTCCTTCTGTAGTCCAGCCAGGAAGCTGAGGGGTGCGGGGGGCTTTGGTAACCCCCGGCGCTATCCGTCGAGTGGTGTGGTGCGAGGGCGCTAGCCGGTTGTGGGCTTAAGCCAGGCACGTATCTCGGCCAGCTGGGGCCTCTCTCAGGGTTTATCTCTGTTGGGGGGTCTCGGCTATGTTCGGCGAGCACTGCCGAGTCATCAAGTGTGCGAAAGAGTATGGCAAGGGGTGTCTCCCGGTGGTCCTGTACTGCGAGTGGGGGCACTCCATGCCACACAGACATAGCTAAATGCCACAAAGTACGACGAACTATAATACCCAACATGTGTTTGAAATACAATCCATTCAAAGACGAGTGATAGGCGGAAGTAAGAATAATCTGCTTTCGGTAGCTAAATGCCACAACGTACGACAAACTATAATACCCACCATGTGTTTGAAATACAATCCATTGTAGTCGAGTGATAGGCGGAAGTAAGGATAATCTGCTTGCTTGCGTATCTTCTCTTAACTAATCTTCTCTGTAATCTTCTCTGTAACTTGACGGTGTCAGTAAAGCCGTTTTACATCATCACGTCACAAGATATCAGGAAGAATATGAACTGAACTCGTCGCCAGGACCTGATAATTTTTCGGCGCGCCAACTGCGCGCAGTTCCAGTTCCAGTGCTTCGTCTCATACTAAACATCATCATGATGCTTGGAAGATTACCAACTGCCCTCCGTAATGCCAGAACCGTCTTGATCCCCAAGACCACCCAGGCCGGGCAGCCGTCGGATTTCCGTCGAATAACAATTTCCTCTGAACTTCTTAGACTATTTCATCGGATAATCGCAAGACGTTTAACGACTTTTCTCAACTTCAACTATCGACAACGTGCCTTTTTACCATTTGACGGATGCGCGGACAACATCCTACTGCTCAGAACAGCAATTGCAGAAGCACGCCGCAAGAAGAAATCCCTGTTTTTGGGAACCCTCGATTTAACTAAGGCTTTTGATCGAGTATCGAGGGAAGCTATATTGCAAGGAGCGATTCTGGGAGGTATTGCACGAGATTTCACGGATTACCTTTCAGATTTACTACAAGATTCACCCACCCTGCTTTGCGTTCAAGGCAACTAGCGCCTTGTTCAGCCCACCATTGGTGTCCGCCAAGGGGACCCATTATCACCCATCCTATTCAACCTAGTGTTGGATAGGATGTTGTGTGAAACAGAGAAGGGCATTGGTTTCCCGATTGGCGAAGAATCACTGGATATCATGGCTTTCGCTGATGATTTGGTTGTGACGGCATCCTCACCCGTCGGCTTGCAACATCGGTTAGACAGAGTAGTGAAGTACCTACAAGATCGAGTCTTACAGGTTAATGCCAACAAGACCTTCACTGTCTCACTAGTGGCCTCAGGGCGCGATAAGATGATAAAAGTAGACGACCAAAGGCGTTTTACAGTTAAGGTTGCGCCCGTCCCTGCAGCTGCTCCACAATTCGTGTGGAAGTATCTGGGGGTACAGTTTGATCCCCATGATCACGCTATGCCGCAGCTTAATAACCTTGTTGAGGGCTTGAAGAGAATTCAAAAAGCCCCCCTAAAACCTCAGCAAAGGATGGTACTACTACGTTTCTACCTTCTGCCAAGAGTCCAGCATATACTGGTTCTGGAACGCTGGAATATACGGTTATTGGACAAATTGGACCTTTCCGTTCGCAATGCAGTGTGCAGTGAGGAAGTGGCTGGTACTACCACATGACACACCTATCGGATTTTTTTATACCCCTGTTAAAATGGGGGGTCTCGGAGTCCCTTCTCTCCGTATGGACATTCCTGTGAACCAAAGGGCTCGCTTCCTGCGACTATCCACGTCGTCTCATCCAGTTGTGCGTGAGGTAGTGAAGTCCTCCACAGTGCAAGACCTTCTGCGGCGATCCAAAGAAGCCTCTACCATTCAAGGAAGACACCTCTGGACGCCCTACCTAGTGAAGAAGCAGTGGGCTACCCGCCTTTATGCCAGCAATGACGGGAAGGCCATCAGTGAAGTTGCCGCGGTCCCCTTCGCCCATACGTGGGTGGGTGAAGCCACGCGCCTTATGCAGGGCAGGCAGTATATCGACGCAATTAAAATAAGAGTAAATGCGTTGCCCTGCAGGGTGCGTTCCGGAAGAGGTCGCTCCGTGGAAAGAAGCTGCAGAGCTGGGTGCCGATCACAAGAAACTCTAGCGCACATTGTCCAGGTCTGCCACCGCACTCACGGAGCTAGAGTCCGCCTACATGACAACGTTGTACGTTATGTCGATCGCCGACTACGAGACCTAGGGTGGACCACACAGGTCGAGCCCATCATCGACGTCCATGACGGGAGGCTGAAACCTGACATCGTAGCAAGGAAAGAAGACCAGACAATAATCCTAGATGCCCAAGTAGTGGGCACAGGTATCGCCCTCGATCCGGCTCATGGCCATAAGTCTTTAAAGTATGGGCGGGACGATGTCTTCAGGGAGATCCGGAATAGGGCTGACGACTCGACCCCAATTTCCGCACGCAGTGTCACACTGAATTTCCATGGGATCTGGTCCAAGGAGTCTGCAGATCAACTTCTGAAGATGGGTCTATCTAAAAGGGACATCTCTACTATATCAGTTATAGCGGTTCAGGGAAGTGTCAGGTCATACTGGATTTTTGGCAAAATGACCTCGGTGGTTGCCCCCACTGGTGAAGCTGCTTAGTATTGTTAGGTATAATCCAGACTTGTATGGTATCTCTTCCAATAAAGAGAGATTTGTTTAAAAAAATAGCTAAATACCACAAAGGACGACCAAGCATTATACCCACCACGTGCTCGAAATACAATCCATTGAAAGACGAGTGATAGGCGGAAGTAAGAATAATCTGCTTTCGAGTTGGGCTCTGGCTTCGGTCTGAGCCGGGCGTCATATCGGGGATGGCACTGCCTGAGCGGTCCCTGTCCCCATTCACTGGGTGGTGTTGCGGCCACCTGTAACCCAGTTAATTGGGGGTGAGGGTGAGGCGTCTCTCAGTGGGGGCTTGAACCGTGTGTCGCCACAAGCCGAGTGGATGCGCAATACATAGCCTATCTCTCGGAAGTGGTCATCTCTACCTTCACGTGGTGCAAGCTGTTAACCCTTGATCCTCGCGGGTCTTGGGGACAAACGGAGCTCTGACCCAACACCGCTCTGCAGAGGCTGCCACCCTATGCGGAGAGTGTCACACTAGGTACGAAGAAAAAACTAGATTCAAGAGGAAGCCAGCGCCGCACGGCGCAAGCTCCTAGTGCCAACACGTGCGGCGTGAGCCAGTCAGTACCTTTCCAAGCATCTACAAGCGACGCTCGTTCGGAGGCCTTCCCGTGCCCCTGTAGGAGAGCTTTCTCTTCTCTTAAAGGTGTACGCAAGTCTAAAGGAACACCAGCTACCACCGACTTCCTCAGCAAATCTTCCTGCTTTATCAGAAGGCTTAAGAAAAAGTGGATCTGAAGGCTTGGGAATGAGTGGACCAGAAGGCGATCGACGGAATACGGGGCCCTCGGGAGCCAATGCATCAGATGGTCATGGATCTACCCCGAACCAGCCCCACGCCAGTCAGGCAGACAAAAGCCAGGGAGACGTCTCCAGTTCAGAACAAGCAAAGTGGCCTTGTGTCATATGTGCGCGAACTTTTACAACCAAATCCGGCCTCAGTCTGCACCATAAGGCGAGGCATCCTGAAGACTACAACAGGGATGTACAGGTTGAAAGGACTAGACCCCGATGGGTGCCAGAAGAAGAACATCGTTTGGTGATGATGGAGGTTGCCCTGAAGAGGAGTCAAAACCCACCGAGGTTTTCGAATATTGCTCTCCACGAGCGCTTTCCGGAGAGGACATTGGAAGCCATCAAGTCACATCGAAAAGACCCACACTATCGACGGAGAGTCCAGGACTTACTCCTAAGCTAGTGGAACCAGTAGTTTCACCTGGACCTCATGAAGAGTCCCGGCCAGTTGCTGAAGAAGAGGCGGCAATGGAGGCCCAGGAGGTGCCCGCGGACCCGTTTGTGCGGTATGGAAGGGAGATCCCTCCGTCACGACTTGAAGTTATCAAGACGGAGGTTGAGAGAATTGCAGCTAGAACGCCACCAACATCTTTTCAAGGAGACAGATTATATGACATTGTGAACCAGGCGGTTCGAGGTGTCGGTGTCATATCAATGCTCAACGACTATTTGCGTGATGTCTTCACTCGTGACATGGAGAGACGGGCGGCGTGCCCCGAAACTGCTTCTCTGCCTGCGGGCCTCAGCAGAAGAAAGCAGAGGAAGGCCAACTATAGGAAACTTCAACTGCTCTACCGGCGACGACAGAGGGATTGCGCGAGACTCGTCCTCGATGGTTACGGTACGCCTGCAGTCGAGGACGAGGTCTCGTTCATGAACTCATGGGAAGCCATCATGACGGGGACAGTTCCCCCTCCGATGGATGAAGATGATGAAAATGTGGTGCCGGTAACGATCGACCTTTTCTACGTCATCACGGCCCTGGATGTAAAGGCAAATATGCCGCCACTTGCGTCGGCGCCTGGACCTGATAACTTTTCACGAAGGAGCTTGAGAGCTGTGCCTTCAACAATTCTACGACTCATAATGAATCTTCTGATGTTATGTGGAAGACCGCCAACGGTCCTGAGGAATGCTAGGACAATATTTGTCCCGAAGAAACCGGACGCTAAGCTTCCCCAGGACTTCAGACCAATCACGATAACGTCGGTTCTGGCCCGACTAGTCCACCGTATTATGGCCAAAAGACTTTTGGCATTCGTCAACTTCAACTATAGACAAAGAGCCTTCATCCCAGTTGATGGATGCGCTGAAAATGTTATGCTTCTGAGTACAGCTTTGTCTGAAAGCCGAAGACTGAATAAATCATTGTATATGGCCACCATCGATCTGGCAAAAGCCTTCGATAGAGTTTCGAAAGAAGCGATCCTGCGAGCCGCTAGGAGGGCGGGCTTCTCCAGGAGCTTTGTCACATACCTTCGGGAGTTATATGACGATGCCTCAACGATGCTACAACTACCAAGATCAAGTATACTGGTGAAGCTGACTACAGGCGTCCGCCAAGGTGACCCACTCTCGCCCATTCTCTTCAATCTTGTGATTAATGAGCTCCTAAAGAAGGTGGATACGGGCATCGGCTTTGGTGTCGGGGGAAGTTTCCTCGAGATCATGGCCTTTGCCGACGACATTATACTCGTTGCATCGACACCAGGTGGGCTTTGGGCTAGACTAGACGCAGTGGTCGAATTTATGAAAACGAGAGGACTGCAAGTTAACGGTGCAAAATCAGCGACCATCTCGTTGGTAGCCTCCGGGCGACAGAAGAGAATGAAAGTCGATGACCAACCGTGCTTCAATATTGACGGAGTTGCCCTGCCTGCTATGACCCCCGAGATATACATGGAAGTATTTGGGTGTGACGTTCCGTCCTGATGGAAGAGCTACTCCAGCTACCCATGACCTGGAGGATGGCCTCAGAAGGATCCAAACTGCTCCCATGAAACCCCAACAGAAGCTTACAATTCTGAGATGGTATTTATTACCGCGCTATTACCATCGACTGGTACTAGGACAATGGAGCACGAAGCTACTAGATAAGATGGACGTCCTAGTGAGAGCTGCCATCCGCAGATGGCTACATCTTCCACATGACGTGCCGGTAGGCTTTTACCGTACCTCGGTCAAGCGAGGAGGACTGGGGGTTCCCTCTATGCAGTGGACAATACCGATACTCCTGAAGAAGAGGATTGCTGCCCTCCGTTCTTCGACGAGCCCGGTGGTGAGGGGGATTATGGATACGCCCTTCATGATGAATGTTTCCGTGAAGACGGAAGGTGCGTTACGCCGAGAAGGTCGGACTATACGGATGGCTGAAGCCATGGACAAGCTATGGGCGTATTCCCTATATGCCACCAATGATGGAAAAGCGTTAAGAGAGGCAGCAGAGGTGCCCATGCCCACCAATGGTTACAAGAGGGAACTAGGATAATGCAAGGGAGTCAATTCATTGACGCCGTCAAAATAAGAGCCAATGCACTTCCCTGCCTCACGCCATCGAAGAGGGGCCGAGATGGAGATAGAGGTTGCCGCGCTGGCTGTAACAGTCACGAAACTTCGGCATATATCCTCGAAGCGTGCCACCGGACTCATAGTGCGTGTTGTAGAAGACACGACAACGTGGTGCGCCTAGTGGCGAAGAGGCTGGTGGAAGTGGGCTGGAAAGTGGAAAAGGAAAGAAAGTTCAAAGTATACGACGGATTCCTGAAGCCCGATCTCGTGGCCAGAAAAGATGAACGGGTGCGGGTTCTAGATGCGCAAATCGTCGGCACTGGTATCGACCTCCCAGCAGCACACGCACATAAAGTGTTGAAATATAATAGACCAGACCTGATTGATGCCATTAGGAAGGAAGATGCTGCGGGTGATTTCCAGATTGGAACTATCACCATGTCGTTCAAGGTGATCTGGGCCAAGGATAGTGCTAACCTACTACTGGAGATGGGAATCCGTAAGACCGATATTAAGTTATTGTCGGTGACCGCTCTACAGGGAGGCGTCCCGGACTTATAGGATGTTTGGACGCCTGACGTCCGTGGTATAACCCCACGGCTGAAGAAGGCATTGCTGTTACGCGGCGCGGAGTTTATGGGGTTTGGGGGAGAGGTACCTCTTCCTTTTAAGAGGGGAAAAATAGCTAAATGCCACAAAGGACGACCAAGTATAATAGCCACCATGTGTTCGAAATACAATCCATTCAAAGACGAATGATAGGCGGAAGTAAGAATAATCTGCTTTCTCTCAGGCTCTCAGGCCAGACCATCCGCCAACCAACCCCCACCTTCTCGTGGTAGGGCCCGGGCAACGTTCCACGGAACGGCTAACGCGGGCCATGCTCTTGTGGGGCGGCGCCGCCAGTAGCGACCGCGTGCTGTGGGTGGCACGTCCACTAAGACCCTTATCTGTTCCACGCTCCCGATGGAGATGTGGCGAACCCACCCAGAGGCCCTGGTGTTGGGGAGGCGGGGTTGAATCCTTGCAATGCTCTATTCGGATTATTCCATACAGGCACGCTTTGGACAAGTACCGGGTGGCTCCCACCTCGTGCAGATGTTGATGATAGGCCCCTGTAGCGGTAGCCTTGGAAATTAAAGCCGGGGAAATGTCCTCAACTAGGACCGTATGGCTCCTATAGCCAGGAGTAGCGGCGTACTCCTGTAACCCAGCTTCTGGGGGGCTGGAGATATTGGAGGGTAAGCCTTTGCGGAGAGGCCCCCACCGAGAGTACCCATTAGAGATGAGGCGTAGGACAGCCTTGGCTGAATCTTTGCCATGCTTGAGTGGGATTATTCCATACAGGCACGCTTTCGACAAGTACCGGATGGCTCCCGCCCGGATGTTTGATGGTAGGCCCCTGTAGCGGTAGCCTTGGAAACTAAAGCCGGGGAGATGTCCTCAACTAGGACCGTATGGCTCCTATAGCCAGGAGTGGTGGTGGACTCCTGTAACCCAGCTTCTTGGGGGCTTGAGAAGTTGGAGGGTAAGCGTTTGCGGAGAGGCGCCCTCTGGCATTACCCACTGGAAATAAGGCATAAGACAGCATTGCCGACCTGCTGGCTGTGGCCGACCCGTGACCGGGGTGCTGGGATCCTCCTGGAGTTTATCTCCTTCGGGGGTCCCGGCTAGTTCAGGGTTGAGTACTACCCCACCATCAAGTGTACGATTCATGGCCGGGGGCGGAAGCTTCGTGGCGGTAAACCCCTTATGGCGCGGAGGGAGTCCCTGTGCCTACAGAACTAGCTAAATGCCACAAAGGACGACGCACTATAATACCCACCATGTGTTTGAAAAACAATCCATTCAAAGACCAGTGATAGGCGGAAGTAAGAATAATCTGCTTTCCAGCCCCTTTGGGGGACGAAATCCTAGCCCTGACCTCCACGTCGTGTCCCCTGGGCCCTGGTTCTCTTGAGTTCCAGGTGGCTGACTAGGTGCTAGGTTTGCAGGTAGAGAAGTTTACGGCGCTGTGCTTCTTGTTGTTCAGTGCCCATCCTGTTGGCTCGTGTTGGCGAATTTCGTAGAGCCCCTCTGTCGGGTGTTCAGGTCGAGAGCTGGCCTGGTCCAGCATATGAGGCACCAGCACCCTGATGAGGCAGCGGTTGCGGTCCGGACTGCTGCCTCCCGACCCCGCTGGACGGAAGAGGAGCGGCAAATGTTGGCGTATAGGGAGGCCGAGCTGTCTAGTGAAGGGGCTGCTCGATTTATGAATGTCGCCTTGCTTGAGGCATTCCCAGGCCGTACCTTAGAGGGCATCAAGGGCATCCGGAGGACTGCGGCCCATAGAGAGCGTTTTGCAGCTTCCCTGGGAATTCTGCGGAGAAGAACCTCACCGAGAGAAGCGCGCGCCTCGTCACCGCCTTCGTCATCTCCTCTGTTAGTGCCTTCCTCACCGGCCTCGTCATCGCCTTCTCCCCCTCAAGTGCTGCGACCCTCATCGATCCCATCTGAAGACTGTATGAACCCGGCGTCGCCTGAGCTAGATGGGACTGGGCCCGCTGTCGGCCATGCTGATCGCCATCCCGGTGATGAGGCGGGCGAGTGTTGTCAGCTTCTGCCAGACCTACTGTGGATCCTGGGGTGAATCCTGCTTCATCTACACCTGCCGGGATGGCGTCTCTGCATCGTGATGTGCCTGCTGTGGGGGTGGACTGGGAGCCTACCTCCACTTCTGGTGGTGCTAGAGCTTCGTGTGGTGCGAGTGGTGCTATGGATCTCCCCATGCCTGGTGGTCTTCATCTGCGGTCTCTGGAAGCTGGTGGTGCTGCATCTCCGTCTCTGCCCTGATCGATGGAGAGCTCAGCTGCGAGTTCTTCGTCATTGGGGCTGCCGCCTGGACAGCCTTCTCCCGGGTGCTGGGACTCTCTTCCCCCTGGGCAGGCAGGTGCCTGTTGAGCCGAAGGAGCGACTCCTGAAATTCCTGGTGGACTATGCCTCTCATCATCTGAGACCAGAACTGCGGCACGCTGCACTGAGAGGGCTGGTCGATATGGCTCTTGGGGGCCGTGGATTCATCAAAGGCCTGGAAATCTTCCTGAAGGATCTTCTGCCTCATCGCACCGGTGAAGGGGCCCGCGGGAGGTCCCACCCACCCGCTGTACCCAGGACTCGTCGAGCCCGTCCTAGGGCTGAGTACGCTTAGGTACAGGACTTGTACACCCGGTCCCGACGAGCCTGTGCACGCCTTCTTCTGGATGGACCGGCTGCTCCCTTCCCTGGTGACCCCGTGGTGTTCCTGGATTTCTGGGGTGAGGTCATGGCCTCAATGGTTGATGTGTATGAGGAACACCAGGGTTGCTCTCGACCATCGAAGGATCAACTTGTGACCCCGATCCCTCCTGAGGAACTCGTGGCTGCCTTCCCAGCGGCCGATTCGGCGCCTGGGCCTGATGGGGTGATGGTGACTGCTCTTACAGATCTGCCCGTGCCGTTCCTGGTTATCATCTTCAATGTGCTGCTTCTGGCCGGAGAGGTGCCCTCATTCATGATGGATGCCCGTGCAGTCCTCGTCCCAAAGGTGGCGTCACCGGGGGAGCCTGGTGACTTTAGACCGATCGCCATCTCATTGGTAATGCTGCGGATGTTCCACCGAGTGATTGCGGGAAGACTGCTGCTTCTGCGACCAGCAGCGCGCCTTCACCGTGGCTGATGGTTTGCGCTGAGGGAACGGCGCTGCTCCACACTATCTTGGCCGAGGGACGTCGCAGGAGGCGCTCTATCTTCATCGCTACGCTTGACCTGAGGAAGGCGTTGGACACCGTGGCCTTCGGGGAGGTGTTTACAGCAGCTTCCGAAGCCGAACTTCCCCCGCTGCTCCTGGATTACCTGCGCCGCCTGTACGCCGGAGGCCGGGTGCAGTTGTCATCTGGTCCCTTCACAAGATGGGTCTGCCCTACGCGTGGTGTCCGCCAGGGGGACCCACTCAGCCCTCCCCTGTTCAGCTTCGTGGTGGATGGGTTCTTGAAGTCCCTGCCAGACCACGTGGGCGTCGCGGTTGGCAACTCTATTGTCAACGCGATTGCCTTCGCCGACGACTTGGTACTGTGCGCATCCTCCCCGGTTAGCCTTCGGCACCTCTTGAAGCTGGCCGAACAGTACTTCACGCCCCGTGGTCTGATGTTCAACGTGGCTAAATGTCGGACGCTGAATCTCTTGGCGGCTGGGAAGGAGAAGAAGTCGGTCGTACAGCCCATGACATTTCATCAGCTGGTCGAGGCACTGCCGGCCTCGACTGCGTCAACGGAATGAAGATATCTCGGGATAACCTTCAACACATTTGCGTCCCGTCCCCCGTCCCCGGCTCAGCTTCTCCGCACAATGGTCGGGCGTCTCCGCGGCGCTCCTCTCAAGCCCCAGCAGCGACTCTTCATTCTACGGGTCTTCGTCCTTCCACGGCTGCTGCACGAGCTGGTGCTTGGGGGTGCTCGGCTCAGTGTTCTCCACGAGCTGGATACCATCGCCAGAGCTGCGATCCGGTGCTGGCTGTGTCTCCCCCTGGATGTTCCTACGGCTTTCTTCGATGCCTCCCAGCGCGATGATAGTCTTGGGGTCCCGGCCCTGGTGACTCAGGTGCCCCGTCTCCGCCTGGTACGTCTGCTCATCCTCGCCAACTCAACCTGGGGTGCTGTGGTGGCCGCTTCTTCTCTCCCACTACTGCGCTCGGAGATCTCCTGGGCTACGAGTGCAGCTACCTGGGAGGGTCCTCTACTGCCATCTCAGGCGCAGGCCCGCGTATACTGGGCGAGGAAGTTGCCTGGCACCATCGATGGCCGTGAACTGAGGGAGGCACCTGCTGTGCCTGGGACCCATGCCTGGATCTCTGGCGGATCCCGTCTTATAGAGGGCTTGGTAGATGTCGTCAAGGCCACGATAAACGCCATGCCCACCAGGGCAAGGTCCCCCCGGGGGCGGACAGGGCTGGATACTTCCTGCAGACTTGGGTGTCGTGCCCATGCGACGCAGCACTGCCCTGTCACTAACGCGGCACGTCACCAGCGGTACGATCTTATTGCGATGCACCTTGCGCGGAGCCTCTGCAACAAGGGGTGGCACATACAACGTGAGCACCACATCCCCACCTCCATGGGTCTGCGGAAGCCCGACATAATTGCGCAGCGCTCTGATGCCATTTGGGTGGCGAATGTGGAAGTCGTGGGATGCGGCCGGCCCCTCAACGTCTTGCATAGGGAAAAGAGTAGGATTTACGACAACCCCGAAATGGCGGACCTCCTCCGGGCAGCGGCATCCCCTTCAACACCTGTGCTCTTCACATCTGCTACTATCAACATCAGGGGCATTTGGTCATCAGAGTCTGCGGAGAGCATGCGACATCTTGGTATCTCGTCGTCCAGCCTGCGGCTCGCCGCTGTGATGGCGTTAGAGGGGACCGTGGCGGCCTGGAGAACATTCACGAGTGCGACTGCAAGATCCACGCTGCCTCACCTTGCCATGGCCTAGGGCCTTTTGTTGTAAGGCGTACTCCCGCCTTAAAGGGACCGAAAAGTGAAAAATAACCCCCATATTTTTGCCCACTGTCGTGCACAACATCGTTGTTTGATAAGACACAGAAAGCATTACTTCTCAATTTGGCATATTTTTTACGTATAAATATTTTGAAGATTGCCGGAACATGGACGGTGCTGCCAGCGAACGGCGAAAAAGAGCAACTTGGGTTTCAGGTCCAGGGCTCCCAGGGATTGGTCAACCCTTACCACGTGAGAGCTAATTTTGTAGAGAACGAAGCTGGCGCACATTATCTTACAGGTAAACACTATTTTAAAAATGACGCTCACTTCCATAGCTTTTACGTTAATAAAGCATTCAGCTACTTCGCCGCTACGAGCTACGATCCGCCGCGCCATCTGCAAGGTCGTCTGTGTTATCGCGTTTATTGTTTACGTCGTGGGCGGTCGTTTTGGTCGCGCGAAGAGAAGTGAATGACATGTTCGTGGTTGTTGTGTCAATTGTTCGAGAGACCTACATATGAGTGGTGTGGTTTTGGTGTTCGGGGATGCAAAAATCATGTTCGTTCACCATCGGCGGCAGGAGTTTCTACCACAAGATTCAACAGGAGAGTGCGCGAAAACGAATGTGGTTCAAAGCACTCGGTTATTAGATGTAGCAGTCGTGTGGTATGTGCTGAGCTCATTTTGCTGCCGATGACTACGAAGATGCCGTTGAAGGCGAATTGCGAAGACGTCCGAAGCACATTGATGCTCAGTACCCAGTGATTTTGCTTCACCGAGGTGGCTAGTTCAACACAACGTCTTAGGTATGTACAGGCGTCACACATGTATAAATTATAATATAGCGACGACGTATTCCATTTAACTTATGTTATCCTACTTGTCCCGTACTCAACTTTGTCAACATCAACAAATTTAATTTTAGGGGCCTTCCAGTGTTGAAGTGGCGCAAGACTGCTTCGTATGTGTGATCCAGGCACTCAAGTTGACATGACAGAAATAACTGAAAGCAGGTATGCAAAGTCCACAGATGGAAGCACTAGATTTGTTACGTGTTGCAGACTTTGTGACATTTTTTTTGAGTCTTTGTACAGGTGCAGAACATAAGTATGACGTCAACAAGAGGAGAAGAAACCGATGAGAACTGCTAGCTTGTTTGAAGGGTACGAGAATAGTTCCTGTTGAGATGGAGTTATGACTTTATGACTAAGGAACACTAATTAATTTTCTAGAGATGCATCCGCTACACTTGAATACCCAGTGCAACAGCAAACGTTCATTGTCTTTGAAGCCGCAACTACTGGAATTGTTCAATGTGTGTCAGAGCTGCAGTGAGCCATGCAAGGTTACCACATCATATTGGTCCCCTATCTCGGACGCAACTGTCATTTCTCTTTATTGCTCTTCCGATCCTACCTTCTCAGAAATGAATATGGTTCACCATACACTGCATGGGCACTGCCTTTCTCTGCTCATGCTTCCGGCTTCTTGTTCTGTTGAATAAATATTCACTTGAGTTTGCAGCCATTACGTTGTCTACTGTGTTTGCCCCCTCATCTATATTGATGTGCTCTAACGGTACAGCACATCAACATCCCAACAACCTTCCAAACAGCCTTGCCTAGCCTTACTTTTGGGTGGAAACTACACGATGTGGTAACATCCACATATATAAAGTTTTAGTCGACGGAGATTTGCTGTTTTTGTACAACCTACATTGTACATTTCTTTTTTCTCACTTAGCATGCCTGAAGAAATGTTCTGATCTTCATCAAGATGACAGGTCATTGTTTGATCTGCAGCATCATTTTTCCTGTAATCTTTCCACCAACAGAGAATACAAAAGTGAACATATGGTAAAATATAACTAGCTTGTTAAATTCAAAGGTGAAGACGAAACTGTTTATGCTTCTCTTGTTTATTTTGTTGTAGGTTTTACAACTGTACGTTCAAGTGCGTCAAAACATCAGAGGGCAGAAAGTCCTACTCTGTTTCCTAAATACCTGGACAATAAAAAAGAACGATATAGTTTGAATTGGGAGAAAACTTTGCTTCTGCTCTTATATTATATTTCAATTAAATGTTACGATGCATTTGTAGTGTACACTAAAGCCAGTTTCAATTTGCAGGGCTGTCAAAAGTGCTTTACAAAAGTACATCTCAATTACAGTAACAGAGAACTTATGCAATAAATTATTTAGCCATTTTGGAGTACTATGCACACCAATGGTGCATTGTTAACTTTGAACCCAGATTAAGGGTTAATAGTTGAAGTCAGCCCTCAAGTCCTCCTTTACAAATGTTAGTTGGCGACGTGATAATAAATCAGTTACAAGTACTCCGTTTAGCAAAACAGAGTTAATTAAGTGTTAAATCCCAATTTTGGTTCAATTATTAGTTGACATTTGGAAACGTGGTCACTAAGAAGTATACTAAAAGGCTATGAACACAATTCAGCTGAATGACACTGATGAAAATTGTCTTACTTACTCCTCACATATACAAGTGAGACATGAGTATAACCTACAAATACATCTCTGCCCACAGGTTACTTAACCCTTCAGGTACAAACTACTAATTATAATATGCTGTGACAGCAAAGAAAAAGCAATGAGAAAAACTTGCAGCAAACAAGAAATGAAAATGTGCTGACAACATTTCTACAGGTCAGCGCACTGATGGGAAAGCATCCCTAATAGCATGCATGACGCAGATCGAGATCCAGTGGAGTATTTTCTATTGTATTTTCACGGAGCACCCCATATCCTTGTGAATCGCCAACGGGTAGTAAAACGGAATTTCCTGCAGAAATAAGGGTTTTCGGTCCAGTTTGCCGTTCAAGTAGCGCGTAAAGACCACATGGCGCTGCCGTGTACGTTGCCATGCTCTTCGGTTTCTCGGATGTATGTAAAAGACACTGGCAGTACTTCGGTGTCAAGGCACAGTATTTCGAAATATTCGTTAGTTCCGATGCAATCGTCTGTCTGCTTTTCACACGCATTCTCTACCTCTCGGCAGCAAAAACCGTAGTATCCACCGTAGTATCCGTCGGTTTGCATTTCACACATGAACACCTGCACGACGAAAAAACAGCACTTGTTTCGGCTTACATAAGTGCTTCTCCCTGATACATGGAAATTTCACAAAGCAGTCCATGTTCACGGCACGGTGAGCTACTCCTGAGGACGAATGTGACTCCGGTTAATCTCTGGACGAGGAATCTTCTGCTGCGAAGAACACACTTTCCAGCACGCTAACGCACGAACAACAGTTATGTGTGAGTGACCGTTCTCGAATGCGGAATTCCAGCGCACTTATGTCCAAGAGGCTCGACATTCTCGACGTAGAAAGCGGTCACAAATGCCCACTGCCATTTTCGTTTTCGCCGGATTAGCGCCCGGAAGTGCGCGTATTACATGCGTCCTCGACAGATGGCGCGGGGTCATGCCATTGTTGACAGACTGCTCGGTTTCCTACTAGGTCCCTGGACATGCGATTATGGAAATTTCGATTGCAGAAAAACTACAGCGATTTCAGCGGAGTTCCTTGACATTTGAACTTTTGAAGGTTCAAGCTTTTCGCTGAACATAAAGTTTCGATAGGTTTATATTCACTTTTCGGTCCCTTTAAAGGAGGCGCGTTTTAGGACCACATTAAGGGAGGCAGTTATGTGATGTTTTTTTTGTGGTGACTCCGCCCACTCTTGCAGGAGAAATGTGTTGTAATAAACATTTATTAGCTAAATTCCTCAAAGGACGACCAAGTATAATACCTACCATGTGTTTGAAATACAATCCATTCAAAGTCGAGTGATAGGCGGAAGTAAGAATAGTCTGCTTTCTATTCTGGAGTCTGGTGGGAGCACACAAGCCACTGTGCGCTTACACAATTCTTCCTCTTTGCACAGGTGGTGACTGAGTGCCTGGTGGTGTGTTGGCGTCGACGGAAGCTGTGGTGGCGAACTTTCTACCGGAGTGACGTACAGAGGAGCAGTGAGGTCCGGACTGTGGAGCGGGTAACAGCAGCGGCTGCTGGCTGCGTGAGCCTCAAGTGGCATCGTTTTCTATGGAGCCGTTATACGATGTCCTCAAAGGCCTGTGATAGCATATTCAACCGTGCAAGCTATCTCTCCAGCAGAGAGGTCGGATACACACCAAAGTAGCCACTAGGTGGCGCTATAGTCAAGCAAGTGTAGTGTCTATCCGCGTGATGGAGTACGGCCGTCGAAACTCAGAGGGCGCTACAGACAGGGTCATTTGCTTATCTTCAAGCACCCAATCCTGCGCGTCACGCATTTGCATATCTTCAATCACCCAATCCGAGACGACGAGAAAAATACTTAAGCCCAACGCCCGAGCGCGCCAGCGTAGTCTGGTGGGAGCACACCCGCCACTGTGTGCTTACACAATTCTTCGTCTTTGCACAGGTTGGTACAGTAATATTGGTACTTTTGTAGTATTGATCCCACCAGACTACGCCAGAATATAGTTACCTAGAAGCGATGTAATTTTTAGCATGCAGCTTCTCCAGACTAGATGTTGTGTATTGTGTATATATTTATGTCGCTTTTTGTCCCCTTTTTTTCACGTTTACAAGTTATCATGTATGGCCATATTGCCTTGATAGACCTGAGGAGTCTAGAGGCTTTGGTCTTTGTGTGAATAGTGTTATTACCGCAGGCAGTAACGTAAAACGAGTAGATATGGCAGCCCGTCAGGCGACGGGTCCTGCGGAGACCGCCGAGTCTGCAATAGGACCTACAAGAAAAGGGGACTTACCTTACATCTTAGAGTCTGTGCCCCAGAAATAGCGAATGCAAATGTCGTTGTAGAGAGAACTAACAGGAGATGGAGTAGAGAAGAACTGATACTATTGGCGACCAAAGTGATAGAGCTTATGGGGAAACCATCGCCACCTAAATTTATGAATCAGGCTCTAGCGGAAGTGTTTACGAAGCGCACAGCCGAGCAAATAAGATACAACAGAAAATCGCCAGCATATCATACCATCATGGCTGAGGTGCGCATGAAGGAAAATAGGAGGAGGGAAGCTAACAGCGCTACAGGAGCTGTGGAGGCGAGTACAGCATCTCCGTTGCCTAGTACTAGCATAGCTAATGCTACGGGAAGTAATATATCAAGCAACCAAGGAGCGAGAGGGCAGATAGATGGATCACCCTTGCAAATACCTAGAGGGCAACTTCCATCGGATCTGGACGGGATAGGGCCCGAAGACCGAACAGGAGTCATCCGGAGGCGTAGTTGGTCTGAAGATCCCATCGAGCTCTCGAACCTGGCTGAGGAAATAGCCAACTTCGTACTAGAAGATCGTCTGGAGGATACACAGACCCCGAGCAGGGACATGTTCGATGGTGGGGACGTCAGCGATGCTGAGATATACAACTCACGAGTCGACTCACTGGCCACATGTTCTGCTGCCCCATTATCGGGCACCCCCAAAGAGGAAGTAGGGACAATACCTCGACTACAGAATGCCCTTCGTGAGTATTGTGCCATTGTCACTGCTCGGGAAAGATCTAGAGAATTGAAGAGGATAACGAATCATGCCTTGCGTAACGACTTCAGCTATGCTGACCTTGATCGCTGGTTGCAAGCTCTCATAAAACCTAGGCCTCCTAGGCCGGAACACCCCACCTACCGGGATAACCAAGGGCTAAATACATCTGGGCGAAGGGAGAGAAGGAGACAGTACGCAAGGCATCAAAGGTTATTCCATTGTGACAAGAGAGGACTAACAAATGAAATATTACAAGGGAGGAAAAAGAGTCAGGGCAGCCCGGAAGAGGTCGTGCAAGCATGGGGGAAGATCCTAACAGACGCTCCTGAAACGATGCTGATGGAGGCTACACCCCTACCCCATAATGCAGCTGGATCCAGTGACGGCTGATGAGGTGCGGAGAGTGGTTTCCGGCATGAAGTCGAGTCTTGGAGCAGACGGTATAACAGGAGAGGATCTTCGCCGTATCCCCTGTGATGATCTGGCCGCACTCTGCAATCTATTTCTGCTTCAGGGCAGGCTACCTCCCTCCCTCACCTCTGCGCGCAATCTTCCTTCCAAAGAAAGATGGAAGTTCGGATCCCTCTCATTATCGACCTATCACCATAGCCAGCATGTTGGTTCGCACTTTCCATAAGATCCTGGACAATAAGCTTCGTGGTTTCGTGACGTTGAACCACCAGCAAAGGGCTTTCAGACCCACCGACGGGACATTCGAAAACGTTATCCTGCTAAGACATATTATTAAACAGGCCCGTAAAGAATGTAAAGGGCTGGCCCTTGCCTCCGTTGATTTCAGACGAGCATTCGATAGTGTCCCGTTTAACGTAGTCTTCCGAGCCCTGCGCACACGCGGTGTCGACCTGTACCTCGTCGAATATCTTGAAAATTTTTACAACAACAGCTCAACTGTACTTCAAATGGGAAAAGTGGAAAGGATCATCAGACTACTGAAAGGCGTACGCCAAGGAGACCCACTATCCCCCTTACTATTTAATCTGATAATCGACGAGTTTCTGTCTGCATTGAGTCGCCAGATCGGCCCGGAAGTTAATGGAATGCGGCTGGGGGCGTAAGCATTTGCAGACGATGTCATCCTGCTGGCAGAAACCCCCAAGGTCTCCAGCATGTACTCGACATGTTCACTCTGTTTTCCTGTGCACATGGGTTACATATTAACACATCAAAATGTGCCACGTGGACGCTGCTTCCATCGGGTCAGCAGAAGTTAGTAAAGATCACCCTGCACGAGTATCTTATCGGGCAAGACCCCCTACCAACATTATCTGTAGTGGACCAACTCAGCTACCTGGGTGTATGTATCGATGCATTCGGGAAAGTTACGACAGACAGAACGTTGGCAGCTTCTCACTTAGAATCTCTTCGTTGTTCCCCGCTAAAACCACACCAAAAACTGATAATATTGGTGTACTACCTACTACCGCGGTACGTCTACGGCTGGACCCTCGCGGAACTGAACATCAAGCTACTGCAAAAATGTGACCGTGAAATTAGAAGATATCTCAAACAATTCCTGCACATACCTCACGATGTGCCGAGTGCTTATTTTTATAGCAACATCAGGAGCGGAGGCCTAGGGATACCATGTTTTGCCCTGGCGGTTCCAAGGATGCGGTTGGACAGGCTTGCCCGGCTGGCGGCTCGCCAAGATGATGAGTTCCTGCAGGCCCTGGCAACCTCGCCGGCATACACCAGGGAACTGGCCAGACTACAAGGAGCATTGCAGCAGGGTGGATCCAGCCTCACCACCAAGGCCGACCAGCTAAACCACTGGCGAGCTCGTCTGCTAGCAACAACCGATGGTAAGGGTTTGAGCGAAGCCTCCAGTAGTCCTCCTCCTTCCTGGGTGTTCAACCCACCCAGATTCCTATCGACAGCGGAATGGGTGAATCTGGTGCGCCACAGGATTCATGCTCTCCCCACCCGCATGAGATGTGCCACAGGCCACTGCAAAAATACCAGGTGCTCGGCTGGCTGTCTTTCCGCAGAAACCCTGGCCCATGTGGTACAAGCGTACCCGAAGACTCATGGAGCACGCGTGGCCCGTCACGACGGAGTGGTCAAGGACCTACAGCATACGGCGACGAAACTTGGGCTACAAGTTCTGCGGGAACCACGGGTGATGGTGGAAGATGAGGTACTCCCACCTGACCTTATAATCTATGCTCGTGGAGTGGCCGTGGTCCCTGACGTCCAGGTCCGAGGGGATTACCGACCTCTGGCAGCCTTCACTGAAGAAAAACGCAGGAAATACGATACGGCAAGCTTCAACGAGAAAATCCAGAGGATAACAGATTGTGAAGAGGTATATCACGAGCCCGTAACACTCAACGAGCGCGGTTGTATAGATAGAGGTACTGTACGTTTTTTGAAGAACTTAGGCCTAGTTAAGCAACAGATCTAGCACATATGTCTGCTGGTGGCCCTAGGCTCAATAAAATGTTTCTTTTCGTTCATGAGGGGCACCAGCGGTCACCATTGAGAGGTCAATCTCCCGTGTAAAGAGATAATGATTTATTGTGTGTGCAATAAAGGTTCCTAGCTAAATGCCACGAAGGACGACCAAGTATAATACCCACCATGTGTTTGAAATACAATCCATTCAAAGTCGAGTGAATGCGGAAGGCTTTTCTTTAGCCATACCTCGAATTAGGCTGGCCAGGCTGCTGCGCTGCACGGAGGAATCGCACCCGGTCTTACGAGAGTTTTGTGCATCGCAGTACTACCAGGACGAAGTGGCCAAACTTCAAGGGTTTCTGCTACGCGGGACCATCCTTCAAACCAAATCCGACCAACAGAACTACTGGAGAAACCACCTGTATATTACGACAGATGGGAAAGTGTTGAAGGAGGCCAGTAATTCCCCGCCCCTTTTTGGATAATATCTCCTCCTCGCTTCCTTCACTCTGCAGAATATGTCGATATGATCAAACATCGTATTCATGCACTTCCAACTTTGGAGAGATGTGCACGAGGTCGGAACAGGGGGACCAGGTGTCGAGCTGGTTGCAACCTCAGCGAGACCAACGCCCATGTGATACAAGGATGCGCTAGGACCCACGGCATGAGAGTCAAGAGGCATGACCGGGTTGTCCATAAAGTGCAGCGGCATTTGGAGTCTCATGGAAAGGTTGTCCTCCGGGAACCAGCGATCTCGGTGGTAGACGAAGTTTTTAAACCAGACCTTCTGGTATCCGAGGGTAATACGGTCACCCTTTTTGATGTTGAGGTACGCGGAGAATATAAAACTCTGGGGGAATTTTCGCGTCAAAAAGAGGCCAAATACCTCTTCCCGACTCTTGTTGACATCATTTGTGCTAAGTACTGTGTAACTCAGGTATTGTGTATCCCCATCACTTTCACAGAACGAGGCATCCTGTGCAGGAACTCATATGATCGACTTAGTGATTGGGGATTTTCTAGGTATGTCCTAGGCTCGTTATGCTTTTGGGTGCGCCTGGGCTCAGTGAATGCTTTTAAATGCCACATGAGGGCAACGTTCCGGAATAGTTAACCTTTTGTCAAAGGGAAAGATTTATTGTGTGTTTTGCCAATAAAGAGTTCTTAGCTAAATGCCACAAAGGACGACCAAGTATAATACCCACCATGTGTTTGAAATACAATCCATTCAAAGTCGAGTAATAGGCGGAAGTAAGAATAATCTGCTTTCCGCTCGACGGGGCTGTTGAGCGGTACTTTAACCGTTTCCCTGCTCCTAATGCAGATGGACTTTCTGACTGCCCTTGCTGCCTGGATGCCAGGCTGCCTGATGTGGTTCCGGAGTTCCTGCTAGCTGGTGCTGTTACTGTGTGTGGTGAAGTGCTGTCCCAGTGGATGCAAACTTTCTGGTTCTACTAAGTGACCTGATCCTGCCTGGAGAAGACGGCTGCATCGTCAGGGGTCGAGGCCCCCCCTTCTTCTTATTAGCTATTTGAGCTATACGATGTCCTTGGCCAGCTTCTATTGGTGACACATCGGAAGATTGGGTGTCTTTACATATTGGAGGGCTTACCACGTACTTCCCCTCAGCTGGTGATTCTCAGTCGGGCACAGTTAGACACCCCACCAGAGGGTGACACCGGTCCGGGCTAGTTTAGCCGCAGTCGCAGGGCGCCACTATTCAGTCAAGTGTGGGGGCGCGAGCGAGCCCAGAGGCCGCTGTCGTCGGGGCTCTGATTGGCTACTGCATCAACGAATCAGCGTTCGCCAACTCTGCATGAAAGCTCTCATCACGAAGGAGGACCTTACAGCTCGACGGGACTGTTGAGCTGTTGAGCGGTACTTTAACCGTTTCGCTGCTCCTAATGCAGGTTGGTATACTATCGCCCATTACTACACTCTTAAAAAAAGGTCGGAAAAAAGTAGTACTGGCCGTCATTACTACGTTCTTGATGCATTTACTAGCTCCTTCTGTGTAATTACTACCAAATTACGACCTGCTACCGCAGATATGTAGTAACAGCCGCGGCTACTACTGCAACCAGAGAACGTAGTAACAGCAATATGATGCCATGAGCTTCCTGATCCATTCGGGGGCAAGCCTTATGTTCTACACTTATATTGTAACGGTATTTTCTACGTAAATTTTTCGCATATGCTCTAACATGATACAAAATTTACAGCTTTTACGCCGAATATGCGTTAATAATAGTTGCCGCCAGGCGTCCACCAGCAACTTCCGTTTCCGCGTCTTTGTCTTTCTTTCGATGTGTTTGCTGGATGGCGGGCGTTCGTCTTTCGAAAGTATTTATCGGGAGCTTTATTCGTTTGTTTAAGCGCGTAGTTTGCGCGCAGAACATACCTGTTCGAGCGGCGAAGCCGTTAACTTTCGACGAAGTGGAGACGACAACTGCACTAGCGATAACTGGGAAATGGACTGCAACCAGTGCGCCTTACGAATTTGGCGTTTATGCGGAAATTGCTTGCCTCTACAGGTCGGAAGAGGCAGATGGAGTGGTAATCTCGATGGGCAACCTCACAAGCGCTACGGGAGAGGCATGCCCCAAAGGTATTGAACATCTAACTGGGCCCTTTAGTGGTACATGCTCCAGAACACGTAGCGCTAAAAACTACACGTTTGCGCTTCTCCTTGTCACTATTTAACCCTACATGTTCTGTTCGCTTACAGTTCTAATTCTATTCTTCTTCTATTCAGGACTTGTTCACGTTGTGTGAGATTGGCTGACTACCATTTTGCTTGCAGGACTCTTGGAAAGTGCGGCTTCGTTTTCGATTTTCATATTTGAGGAGTCCAGACTGGTCTCAATGCAGCAGACGAGGCCACGAAAAATTTGGCCAAAAAAGGCATTCCATGAACGCTGAAAATGCTCCAAAACGCCCACATCGTACGGTAAGTGTGCCTTTATTCATGGCTGTAATCTATAAAATATGCATGAAGTTTATGTCATAGACAGAGATGCCCAAATATTGTGGTGCTGCCTTTTGCTTTACCGTGGTATAGTTATGAAGCTTAAACTCCATTAATGCCTTGGTGATGCCTATAGTACGTTTCCATGGACTGTAGCATTGCTTTGAACTTATGATTTAAACTCAGTGCATGAGATAGCACATATGCAATGGGCCTGAGCTTATTTTGCCTGTAACAATTTTTCGTAACTTCAGTTTGGTGCCCTTACAGATGGCACTGGTTCAGAAGGCAGCATACAGAGCAAATGAAATTGACCAGTTTAAGCAACAGTTGCAGCGCGAAACTGCACGAAGAGTGCCAGGCATTCCCAAATTAAGTGGCATGTTGGGCAAAACGCTTCGACACAGGCACCAGTGGATTGTGGAGACACAATCGACGACAATGGCTGAAGTTTTGCAACAGTATTTCTGCACTGGCGGTACTGGGCATGGTATGCATACCGTTGCTTAGTGCACCTTGAACAGTGCACACTATCTTAACCTCATAGTGATATCTTATGTACATCATTTCCTGTATTGACAGGTGCATCAAGAGTCTACTGCCCTCACTGGTATCAAAGCAGATGACAAGCTCCTAGAAATCATCAATTCCATTGGTGAAGAATGCATTCACTTGTAATGTAAGAAGTCATGTAAAAAGTAATGTAAGAAGTCAATAGAGTTGAACAAAGCAAATTTACTGTGTGGTTGAACGCATAGCATGTTAGTTGTACGAAGGAAGTCATTCATGCAGATCATTTGTGGTGTGATTTGAGCGTGCATAGTGCGAGAGCCTCATCTTAACTTTTCACCTTTCTTCCATAGACTGCTTCGCAATTTATGTCCTTTGGCTTCTGCCATCACTTCTGAAGGAACAGCAAGATTTTTTTAGGAGCTGTGTGAGTACACCCCTTTGATACTGCTTATGTAGTCGTGAAAGATGAGCATTTTTCTGATATCTATATGTCACAATTCACTGTTTGATTGCAGTTCCCCTGGCGTGATATAGCAATATTGCTGTTTTACACATTGATTGTCTAAATAAGTTTCTGTGCACTTGGCATAACATGACTTTCATTTCCCTTCCAACCTATAACGGATGTCTATACCCTTCCATCACGTACCGGGACGTGAAACTGCACGAGGCACTAGAAGTTCATGTCAAGTTCGAAGCCATGGATATAGAAGTGGACAACATCAGTAATGGTGTTTCAACAGTCATGGAGCTGTACTCGACTTTCAATGTAGAACACAACAAAAAAAAGCAAAACATGTGAACTCTCTTGGAGCACATCTTCGGTCTACAGTAGACTAACTTATCGCCTCATGTGCGGAGACTTGTAACGTGCCTCAGACCACAATAAAGGTATTCTTGTAAAGGTATTCCTCTCTCTATATATTGTTCTTGAGCAATGTCCTTTTCAGTATTACATGCATATTCGTTCACGAAGCCACACATGGTGGGATAGGAAGTGCTGTCAGCCCTCATGTACACAATGCAGCAACATTCACCACACTGGGAGCTCCTGAGGAGCACAGGGGAAGGCACAAACTAGCATTTACTACCTTTCTCCCCAAGATGTAGTAAATGCACAGGTAGTGACATTTACTTCCTATGTCGTTACTACTCTCAGTTACTAACACGTTAGTAAAATCTGCGACAAGCCGATACTAGACTTTGAGTAGTAATTCCTACAACCTTTTTTCTAAGAGTGTACATTTTACTTTGCCTAAAGCCCCGTCGAGCTGTTTGGGTGCTTAACAGTGCTTCTTATGTATGTGCTGTAATGTTTATGATAGTTGTGCCACGTCTATGCTACCTTCAATAGGCCTTTTTAACCCCTTTTTTACCAGTGAAGTACTAGTCCGGCACTATTCCTTAAGTTTTGTTTAATTGGCCATGGGGCCCTAGGGCTTCTTAGCATGCCAAGGGTTTTGGTCTTGTTGTTAGTGATCATCATCCTCGGCGACTCTGTTGTCAGTAGTACTATGGCCGCCCGTCAGGAGACGGGCCCCGGGGGGACGGTTAGTTGTCCTACATGTGGAAGACATTATAAAAAAGGGCCTAGGTGCTCATTTGAGGGTTTGTGACCCAGATCGGTATAACAATCGCATTAGCGTAGAACGACGCAATGTAGCTTGGACACGGGAGGAATTAGCTATAATGGCGGCTAAGGAGATAGAATTAGCTCATGTTAGATGGATCAATATTGAGTTGTCAAAGCACGTACCCAACCGCACCACCGAACAGATTAAAAATCGACGGAAGCAGCGCGATTACCTGCAGCGCGAAGATCATTGGTAAGATCTTGAGGGGAGACACTTCCTATGCAGATCTCGATCGCTGGCTTCTAACAGCAGCTGTGGATACCAGCCAGAGCGATCCCAGTCGCAGACCAGAAGAAGTAACAAACGACCTCGGCAGGGTGTTCCCCGGAGCGAGCCTTCGGCCCGCGTTCTGCGGCGTCGAATCTATGCAGAGTATCAAAGCCTTTTTCATGTCAACAAGAGGAAGCTGGCGGCTCAGATCTTTGATGGTTGTAAGTCGGACAGAGGGAGAACTGAAGAAATCTTGGCTTTTTGGGGAAAGGTGTTCACCACCCCACCGGAGGCTCTTTTATCAGATAACGTTCAACACCATCCTCAATTAGTACAACTCGAACCGGTGAGGCCGGAAGATATCAAGGCTGCGTTGGATGGTATGAAGTCCGCCCCTGGTCCTGACAGAATGACTTGCACACAGGCCAGGAGGATTCCGGCAGATGATCTGGCAGCGTTATGTAACGTTTTTCTCCTTCTTGGGCGACCCCCCCGTCCTTGACTAATTCCAGAAGCATCTTCCTGCCGAAGAAGGACATCAGTAGCGCCCCGGGTGACTTCCGGCCGATTACCATTGCTCCTGTGATCCTCCGGATATTCCATAAGCTGGTGGATCGCCAGCTTCGTCAGGCCATCATGCTCCACCCAATTCAGCGGGCATTTCGTGCCACGGATGGTACGTTTGAGTACATTTTGTTGCTTCGAACTATTCTGCGCGAATCTAAGAAGGGTTGCCGCGGATTGGCATTGTTGTCCATGGACCTACGTCGCGCTTTCGATTCCGCGCCCCACAAAATTGTTTTTCAATGCCTTGAAAAACGGGGTATCGATCCCTTGTTGATACAAAACCTTAGATCGTTCTACGAACTGAGCTCTGTTACATTGGAACATTGAGGCATCTCTAAGGCCCTCAAACCTACAAGAGGAGTACGGCAGGGGGACCCCCTATCCCCCTTACTTTTTAACTTGATCATGGATGACTTCATCAGCTCCATTCCAGAATACATCGGACCAGACATCCAGGGCCGGAGGATTAACGCGCTGGCATTCGCCGATGACTTCATGTTGCTGGGGGAATCGGCCGAAGGGCTCCAGAAACTTCTGGACCATTTCACCCTATTCATGGGAGGTAATGGACTCGAGATCAATGTGGCCAAGTGTGCCTCATTCACCATGGTGCCGTCTGGGAGGCAGAAGCTTGTCAAGGTGGTTCCGCATCAATACCTTGTGGGCAATGAGCACATTCCAGCTCTTGGAGTCGCCGACAGATTGAAGTATTTGGGTGTGCTGGTTGACGCGTTTGGAGGTATCCACCCGGTAACAGAAGACGCGTCCACGGAGTTGACCTCGCTGCGTTGTAGCCCTCTGAAGCCCCACCAGAAACTGGTACTTTTCCTATATTACCTGCTGCCTCGACTGACGTACGAATGGTCTGTGGCGGACATCCATCTGCCTAGGTTACAAAGGTACGACAGGCAAGTACGGAGAATTGTGAAGGAATTTTTACATCTTCCTCATGACATCCCTAACGCCTTCCTATATATCAAGCTATCCGACGGCGATTTAGGAATCCCTTGTGTAGAATTCAACCTACAACGACTGCGCCTGGCACGTCTTGAAGCCGTGAGCATTAAGGCTGAGGATCCGTACCTGGTCGCGTTGGCATCCTCCCCAAGATATGCGAGTGAGTGCTCCAACCTGAGACATCGGCTCCAAGTGGGTAGCCACGACCTCACAACCAAGACTGGCCAGCAGGAGTACTGGAAGATGCGACTCTACGCCACCACGATGGTCTGGGACTTCAGGAAATGGGAGCTGCTCCATCACCCTTCTGGATAAGGGATCCTCCATCATTCCTATCCTGCAATGAATGGGTTGATTTGTTAAAACACCGGATTCACGCACTACCTACAAGGGTGAGATGTGCCAGAGGACGTTTTAAGATCACACGCTGTAGTGCGGGGTGTATCCGCTCGGAAAACATTGCACATGTTATTCAGGCGTGTCATAAAACGTATGGGGCCAGGGTAAAGCGTCATAACATTGTGCTTCTTAAGCTGCAAAACTGGCTCCAACATAAAGGTGCAACGGTGTTTAGAGAGCACAGCATTCATGATGGAAATGAAGTGTACAAACCCGATCTGTTAGTATGCAAGGATGGGGTTACTTTTGTAATGGACGTTCAGATCCGGGGGAAATACAAGCCCCTCTCAGTCCTTGCGAATGATAAAATTCGTAAATACTCTACCCCTTCCATCAACAATTGTATTCTGCAGATGACAGGGACTGCCTGCATCTACCATGTTCCTTTTCACATTTTCAAAGTGGGGGTGTATAGAGAGAAAGGCAAGTGCAACATTAAAGGACTTTGGTCTAACAGCACGGAATATTGCCTTACTAAGTCTTTTTGTGTGCTTAGGTTCGATACATTGTTTTCGTGTATTCTTCCCGGCAACTGACCGTTGTAAGTGAGGTTTTAATCTCTTTCCTTATATAAGAGAGAAGGATTTATTGTATCTTTTCTTGTATCTTGGTATCTTTCTTGTGTATCTTTCTTGTACCTTGGTCGCCACAAAGGGCGACCAAGTGTAATACTCACCATGTGTTTGAAATACAATCCATTCAAAGACGAGTGATAGGCGGAAGTAAGAATAATCTGCTTTCGGTAGCTAAATGCCACAAAGGACGACCAAGTATAATACATACCATGTGTTTGAAATACAATCAATTCAAAGACGAGTGATAGGCGGAAGTAAGAATAATCTGCTTTCGGTAGCTAAATGCCACAAAGGACGACCAAGTATAATACCTACCACGTGTTCGAAATACAATCCATTCAAAGTCGAGTGATTGGCAGAAGTAAGAATAATCTGCATTCAGTAGCTAAATGCCACAAAGGACGACCAAGTATAAGACCCACCATGCGTTTGAAATACATTCCATTCAAAGTCGAGTGATAGGCGGATGTAAGAATAATCTGCTTTCGGTAGCTAAATGCCACAAACGACGACCAAGTATAATACCCACCACGTGTTCGAAATACAATCCATTCAAAGTCGAGTGATAGGCGGATGTAAGAATAATCTGCTTTCGGTAGCTAAATGCCACAAAGGTCGACCAAGTATAATATCCACCATGTGTTTGAAATACAATCCATTCACAGTCGAGTGATAGGCGGAAGTAAGAATAATCTGCTTTCGGTAACTAAATGCCACAAAGGACGACCAAGTATCATACCCACCATGTATTTGAAATACAATCCATTCGAAGTCGAGTGATAGGCGGAAGTAAGAATAATCTGCTCACAATTGGAGAAAGGTTAAAATATCTAGGTGTTTGGGTCCATTCCTTTGGACGAGTTTCCCCTTATCTAGATTAAGCAGGAGAAGACCCTTTGGCCCTGCACAATAGTCCGCTAAAACCTCATCAGAAAACGGTAATCCTACTATATTACTACCTGCCTAGGTTAACCTATGATTGGTCAGTCTCCGACATCAACGTCCCGATGATTCAAAAATATGACCGGCTGATGCGCAAATGTGTTAGGGAATTTATTCATCTGCCTCACGATGCCCTCAACGCATTCCTGTACACGAAGTTGGCTGATGGTGGTTTGGGCATTCCGTGCTTAGAATTTAGTCTACTGAGGATTCGGTTATCCCGTCTTCAGGCCATCCAGAATAAAACAGATGACCCCTATCTGATGGCTCTAGCAGCATCTCCCTTTATTGTAAAAGAGTGGAATAGGATTGTACACCATTTACAGGTCGGCAGTCATGATCTGACATCGAAGTTCAGCAACGCTACTGGAGAATCCACCTACTCGGCACTACTGATGGACGAGACCTGGAGGAGATGCGGTCATCCCCGTCGGCCTTTTGGATCAGGGGCCCTCCAGCCTTCCTGTCGGCGGCCGAGTGGGTGGATCTCATAAAACATCGCATCCACGCCCTCCCAACACGGGTGAGATGTGCACGGGGCCGTTGTAAAATCAACAGGTGTAGTGCTGGATGCCATTATTCAGAGACCATGGCACATGTAATACAAAGCTGTCCCAAAACGCATGGTGCACGCACTAAGCGTCATGGTAATATTGTACTTAAATTACAGCATTGGTTAGCTGGTATTGGTGCCACTGTGTTAAAGGAACCTAGGATACTCATCCAGGAGAATGTGTATAAGCCAGACTTAGCTGTTTGCAAAAATGGCATCGCATACATAATGGACGTATAAAGAAGAGGTGAATTCAGACCCTTGAGTGTATTTTCACGTGACAAGATTCTAAAGTACTCAATTTCTGGGTTCGACGACAAGATTATTGAACTAACGGAAGTTTCGAGGGTGTTGCATGTTCCCATAACTTTCTCGGAACGTGGTTGTATGGATAGGAGGGCCAGCACAGCATTAAAGGACCTGGGTCTGTCCCCTCGGTGTCTGACCTTTCTGTGCTTATTTGTGTGCCTTGGGTCGCTGTACTGTGTTAAGTTTTTCTTCAGGTCAACCGGCCGAATATAAGGGTTTTTAGCTTTTCCCTAAAAAAAGCAAATAATTTATTGTATTTTCCTGCAATAAAAAGTTGATAGCTAAATGCCACAAAGGACGAACAAAGTATAATACTCACCATATGTTTGAAATACAATCCATTCAAAGTCGAGTGATAGGCGGAAGTAAGAATAATCTGCTTTCCTTTAGCCTACCAATGCAAATTGTTCCTGCGGCGCATCTTTCTCGTCTATGAAGGGTTTGCGCATACATGCGTCATTAAAGAAGCATGCACTACCTGTGACTGTTTGTGGAGCTGCTCGACCGGGAGGTGCCGCAGAGACGCGTGCAGAAGTTCGAAGCCTTCCTGGGACCAGTTCAGAGATACCCGGTGTCGCACAAGAAGACGGACCGAGCCAACCCGTGCTATGTCCAATTGAAGACATGGCCCTTCTATGCCCAGAATGTGGATCGAAATTCAAGTCGAAGATTGGACTGGGACTGCATCGAAAGGCAAGACACCCTGTACAGTACCAGAGCCAGATTGGACAGCTCGTGTGAAGGCAGGGTGGTCACCAGAACAGGAGTACATTCTGGCAGCTACAGAGCCCCCAAGATTTATTCACCAGGCACTTGGTGAGCTACTGTCTGACCGCTCCGTGGAATCGATAAAGTGCCATCGGAAGCTGGCCACCTACTGCGATCTGGTAAAGTCGCTCCTCCAGAGAGCAGACCCTACAGTCCCTGTGACAGCGCCGTCCCCACCTCCGTCGCAGAGCCCGGAGAGGTCCTTGCATCCTGATAGCCAAGCTGGGATATCTACGATTGAACCGCCAGAACGAAGCGGGACTCCAGTAGGAAATACCCAAGCTACCCGGTCTACGACACCCCCCGTTGTTCCAGGGATAGAGGCGTTTGGCCCATCGACGTCAAAGAGAGAGGCTATAATAAGGGAGCTCACAAAGCTAACAGATAGAGCTCCTCCTGAATCCCATCAAGGTCGCCGCCTCTTCGATATTACCAAGACTACGCTATTGGGGGCCAATATGGAAATGGCGCTGAATGATTACGTCAGGGACGTTTTCTTTCAAGACGATGTGACATCTACAAGGAATGAACGACGACCGAGACCACCTGGATCACGAACTTGTATACAGATCAGTAAAACAAGGAAGAAGCGGCAAGAATATGCCAGAATACAGGACATGTTTAGAAGAAGGCAGTCCGAGTGTGCCCGTCTCGTCCTCGATGGTTACGCGCGAGCTGTAGTCGAAGACGAGCGGGCATTCCTAGATGCGTGGGCCGATGTTATGACAGCTCCACCAAAGGGAACCCTGCGGCCAACCCTTTACCCATTGCCGCCTCGTCCTAAAGTGGAACCATTGTATTTGATAACAGGACAAGATATCAAGAGGAATTTTCCCTCGATGTCGTCAGCAGCGGGACCGGATGGCTTTTCTCTGAGGGCCCTGAGAGCGGTTCCTATGACCCTGCTTAGGGTGCTCCTAAATTTGATGATGTTGCAAGGACGAATCCCAACAGCACTACGAAGCGCCAGAACGGTCTTTGTGCCGAAAAGGCCAGGTGCTACGCTACCTGGAGAGTTCCGACCGATTACTGTGGCTCCGGTGTTACTACGTTTGTACCACAGAATACTAGCAAGAAAATTGACGGCATTTCTCGATCTGGACTTCCGACAAAGAGCGTTTATTCCGGTTGACGGATGCGCTGAAAATGTTCTGCTGATGAGTACAGCAATGGCGGAAGCAAGGGATAGGAAGAGCCCATTATATATGGCAGTCCTCGATATGTCAAAGGCTTTTGACAGACTCACGAGGTTGGCGATAATTGACGCATTGCATCACGAAGGCATTTCCAGCGGATTCGTGCCCTACCTCGAAGACCTATTCCGAGATGCCCCAACCATATTGCGAATGGGTGCTACTGAAAGATTAGTCAAGCCAACCACTGGAGTAAGTCATGGGGACCCGTTATCCCCTGTACTCTTTAATGCTGTCATAAATCAATTTCTGAAGAGGCTCGACACAGCGGTTGGATTTCGGATCGGCGAAACCTCTATAGACACCATGGCCTTCGCCGACGATGTCGTCGTGATGGCCTCTACTCCCAGAGGTCTTCAGGCGCGTCTGGACGACATCACAGAGTTCCTGGAGTAGCGTGGACTGGACCTGAAGGCGACGAAGTCTTTTACGGTTGCTTTTGTCCCCTCTGGAAGGGAAAAGAAAGTAAAGATTGATGACACCAAGGTCTTTACCATCAAGAACCACCCGGTACCTGCACAAAGACCTACTTTCATTTGGAAATATCTTGGGATGACTATGAGTGCTGACGGGAGAGCACGCCCACCAATTCGTGACCTGGAAGAAGCTCTGATGCGTATTCGTCGGGCTCCTCTTAAACCCCAACAAAGGCTAGTTATTCTCAGGAATTATCTGGCACCACGTTTTTATCATCAGTTAGTCCTGGGCCGCTGGTCCCTAGGACTCCTCAGGAAGATGGATGTGAATATACGACCCGCGGTGAGGAGTTGGCTTAGACTCCCTCACGATACCCCGATTCCGTTCTTTCATACTTCTTCGGCAAGTGGAGGATTGGGAGTGCCGTCATTCCGGGTGAATGTCCCCGTGCTTCAGCGTAAGCGACTACAGGCCTTGAAGAGTTCTACCAATCCTGTGGCCCGGGATGCCCGTGAGCGGGGCTATGTTCGTGCCCACCTCCAGAGGGCGGTGGAGGCCTCGAAGGTAGAAGGAAGACGCATGAGGACAACAGATGCGGTTTGGAAATACTGGGCGAGCAAACTCTACCATAATAAAGATGGGAAAGCCCTGGCAGATGCTCCATTTGTGCCTTACGGCCACCGCTGGATCTCCGAGGGCACCCGGGTGATGCCGGGACACCAATTCATCGACGGCGTGAAGATACGTATAAATGCGTTACCATGTCGGACCCGCTCTTGTCGTGGCCTGGAGGAGGCCCGGGAGTGTAGAGCCGGGTGCCATTCGCATGAGACCCTTTCGCATGTGTTGCAAGTCTGCCACAGGACACACGGGGCCAGAGTAAAGCGACACAACAACGTGGTAAAATACGCAGTGAGAAGATTGACGGACTTGGGTACTCCGTGTCTGAAGAACCGAAGTGACTGTGCCGGAGGGGGTGCTTAAACCCGACATCGTTGCCACAAAGGAGAGTTCGGCGGTCATCCTGGATGCCCAAGTGGTGGGAAAAGGCGTCTCCGTTGGCCTGGCTCATGAGCATAAAGTGCTTAAATACGACAGACCAGATGTAATAGCCAAGGCCTCGGAGGTTCCCCAGGACAATACCACATTGGGCAGTATCACTCTGTCATTTCGAGGGATATGGGCCCATGAGAGCGCAAAGCACCTCCTCCGTTTGGGATTCACCAAGAAAGACATCACCATAATGACAGTGATCGCCGTACAAGGAAGTATTTTCGCATACAAGGTATTCGGCAGTATGACGTCCACAGTGTGAGCTGTGGCTGAAGGAGACTCTGTGGACCACTGGACGCGGTTACTTAGGGAGGGGGGATGGGTATCTCTTCCCATGTAACAAAGAAGTATTTAAAAATAGCTAAATGCCACAAAGGACGACCAAGTGTAATACCACCGTGTGTTTGAAATACAATCCATTCGAAGTCGAGTGATAGGCGGAAGTAAGAATAATCTGCTTTCTTTGAGAGGCCCCCTCTGGCATTACCCACTGGAGATGAGGTGTAGGACAGCCCTTACAGACTTGCTGGCTGTTGCCGGCCCATGGCCGGGGTGCTAGGGCCCTCCTGGAGTATCTCCTGTGGCGCGTCCCGGCTAGTCAGGGTTGAGCACTACCCCACCATCAAGTGTACGAATCGTGGCCGGAGGCGGAAGCTTCGTGGCGGTTAAACCAGTATACCGCTGAGTGAGTCCCCAGTATACCCCTGAGTGAGCTAAATGCCACAAAGGACGACCAGGTATAATACCCACCATGTGTTTGAAATACAATCCATTCGAAGTCGAGTGATAGGAGGAAGTAAGAATAATCTGCTTTCGGTAGTTAAATGCCACAAAGGACGACGAAGTATAATACCCACCATGTGTTTGAAATACAATCCATTCGAAGTTGAGTGATAGGCGGATGTAAGAATAATCTGCTTTCGGTAGCTAAATGCCACGAAGGACGACCAAGTATAATACCCACCATGTGTTTGAAATACAATCCATTCAAAGTCGAGCGATAGGCGGATGTAAGAATTATCTGCTTTCCCCCATGTACATGGCAACATTGGACCTACGAAAAGCTTTTGATATGGTTTCCACCCCAGCAATCATGGCCGCGGTCATCAGGGCAGGGTTTCCATCGGACTTTCGGGAATACCTGGGTCACTTGTACGAGAAGAATGAGACCATAATCTCTTCACGAAGAGTGACCACGACAGTAACGCCGAGCCGAGGAGTAAGACAGGGTGGCCCTCCTCTGTCTCCGTACCTATTTAATTTGGTAGTTGATGAATTCCTCGAGAGCCTGCCGGATATAATAGGCTTTCAACTGGGCCAGTATCGCGTTAATGCGTTAGCATTTGCAGGTGACCTCGTGCTGCTCGCTGCAACGAAGCAGGGGTTACAGCTCCTTCTCGACCGTGCAGTTGACTTCTTCGCCCCCCGTTGTCTAGAGTTCGGAGTTGCGAAGTGCCTAACCCTATCCATGGTGCAGTCTGGACGGGAAAAGAAAGTAAAGATTACCAGTGACCTCTTCTACATCAATGGAGTGCCCCTTCCAGTTACGGGTACTACAGATCAATGGCGTTATCTGGGCCTGACACATACAGTGGAAGGAGTGGCGGTGCAGGGTTGCCAGGAATTGAGCAGTCTACTCCATCGCCTGCAAGTGGCGCCTTTGAAGCCGCAACAGCGCCTGTATATTTTGAAGACATTCTTGATGCCGAGGGTTTATTACAAATTGTTAATGGCGAGAACGTCAGTGAGCCTTGTGCGAAGACTGGATGCAGAGACACGTAAGGCGGTTCGGCAGTGGCTTCACTTACCCCACGATACGCCTCTGGGTTATTATTATGCAGCCTGTAGGGACGGGGGCCTTGGTGTCCCATGTCTTGAGCTACTAATTCCGAGGCTGCGTCTTTCAAGGATTCAACGACTGGCCAACAGCAAGGAGATGGTCTTCCGTGAGGCAGTAGCTGTTCCTGCGATCCAGGCAGACCTTACAAGAGCCCAGCGTTCGCTTAATAGAGATGGTGACATTCTCTATACGATAAAACAGCAACAAGCTTACTGGGCCAGGAGGCTCCATCTCTCGACTCATGGGACTGGTCTGAGGGAATGCAGGAAAGTTCCCTTCGTGCATTTCTGGGTTACGGACGGCACCCGGTTGATGACAGGAGCTGCCTTCCTTGATGCGGTTCGGATCAGAATAAATGCGTTGCCCACAAGGTCAAGGGCTTCGAGGGGGCGTAGCCTGGAAAGAGCATGTAGAGCGGGCTGTCTGTTGCCGGGTACCCGAAAGCCGTTTACTGAGACACTAACCCATGTGGTGCAGCACTGTCATCGCAGCCATGGTGCCAGGGTCAAACGTCACGACGCCCTGGTTAGTTTAGCGGCCAGCCATCTACAGCAGCACGGTTGCCAGGTTCTGAAGGAACCAACCATCGTGACGTCGCTGGGACGCCGGAAGCCGGATCTGGTGCTGCACAAAGGGGATGAGTCAGTCATTGTTGATGTCCAAGTGGTCTCGGGCTCAACGCCTCTCTGGACGATGCATCAACAAAAGGTGGACTATTCTTCGACTGAGGACCTCCTGCGTTCACTGCAAGGTGACCGACTGCCGACACCGTGGGTGACGTCATTGACTGTGTCATACAGAGGTATGCGGTGTAGTGAATCTGCCAGGGACATGTTAAATCTGGGACTGACGAAAAGTGACTTGAAACTCTTGTGTGTGCGTGCTCTTGGGGGGACATCGACCGTGTGGAGGGTGTTCAATCGGGCAACTCATTATGCCGAAGGCCATTATTTGTTATTATTTGTTAATGATAGGCTTTCGTTCTTGTTCATTGTTGTACAGTTGCAGGTTGTTGGTTGCCTCCTACCGACTGGAGAAATTTGGAATAAACAAATAGCTAAATGCCACAAAGGACGACCAAGTATAATACCCACCACGTGTTTGAAATACAATCCATTCAAAGCCGAGTGATAAGCGGAAGTAAGAATAATCTGCTTTCGGTAGCTAAATGCCACAAAACACGACCAAGTATAATACCCACCACGTGTTCGAAATACAATCCATTCAAAGTCGAGTGATAGGGGGATGTAGGAATAATCTGCTTTCGGTAGGTAGATGCCACAAAGGACGACCAAGTATAACACCCACCATCTGTTTGAAATACAATCCATTCAAAGTCGAGTGATAGGCGGAAGCAAGAATAATCTGATTTCGGTAGCTAAATGCCACAAAGGACGACCAAGTATAATACCCACCATGTGTTTAAAATACAATCCATTCAAAGTCGAGTGATAGGCGGATGTAAGAATAATCTGCTGCAGTCTGGTGGGACTTACGACCAGAGTAACAACTGCAGTTTATCTTCTCAGGGTGGTGCCTGGAGAGGTGAGAGTCTCAAGAAGTTTTCTGTCGTCATCACGGAATCCGGGGAGCGGCGGCTGCTGTCTGAAGACTAGTGCAGCCTGGTGGAGCCTTGTGGGAGCGGATCATCAGCTTTTTTCTTTTTTTTTCTCTCTCGGTCTCATATACGTTGTTCCTCATGGACTACGACCGATGAAAACCTTGCGGTTTTGATCCCCCTCGCCCGTTAGTACGCCTGATTTCAACCAGAGGTGCCCTACGCCGCTCTTAATCACCAGATCCCGCAAGGTGGCGCTGAGCTCCCCTGTAGAGGTCGCTTTAACACCTAATTTGAATATCATGTGCTCCACGAGCCAATCAGCAAACGGTTGGATTCTGCTAAAAGGCCACCCGTAACCTGCTGGACTCGCAGTCTGGTGGGACTTACGACCAGAGTAACAACTGCAGTTTATCTTCTCAGGTTGGTTACTATCTACATATTTTTCTTTTTTTGCGGTCTTTTATCCCACCAGACTGCCACCAGTGTTCTATATATAGTGTGGGTTTTTGTGTGCCCCTTTTTTTTTCTAGACAATTATCATTCTCTTGTGTATATTTAATCTTCGCCATTGTGTCCTGAGGTATCTGCCGGAGAACTTTGGCCATATTCTTTGTTAATTACTTGTACGGGTAGTTTTAGGAAACTTAGGTATCTTGTACCCTGTCACGTGACAGGGCCCGTAAGGGATGGAGAGTTGCCCGCGTTGTGGAAACAGCTACAAAAAAGGGGACTCACCCAACACCTACGTAAATGTGCCCCTGAACTAGCCAATGCCCGGGTGAACCTCGCTCGCCATAACTTTGTGTGGACGGATGAATTACTTGTTATTTTAGCCCAGAAAGAACTCCAGTTACGTGAATTAGGAGCTCCAACATTTATTAATATAGCTCTCGCCGAACACTTCCCTAATGCCACACTTGAGAGCATTCGGTATAAGCGCAAGACAGCAGCATATAAGGCCATTCTCGAGGAAGTCGAGCTTAGTCAACTTGCTCGGGATATCGCCCATAATGTTCTACAACCTTTGGCGGATGAAACAACTCAGGAGGACCCGATTAATACCACGGAAGCCCTACGCGTCGCCCTAGGTGAATTCCGCGATGACCCCTCTCTATCAGAAGTGGCGGCCCAGCTTCAGCAGATTGTTAGAGGGTACTTCTTAATGAAGATAGCTCTGCTGATATCGACCGCTGGGTGAGCAGTTTATCACGAACTAGGAATAAGGTGCCTCAGCCCCATCAAGCTAGAGGAAATACTACGCCTATATCAAATAGGGTAGCACGCAGAAGGCGTTATGCTGAATTTCAGCGACTCTTCAAGAACAGCAAAAGAAAGCTGGCTGCAAGGCTTCTTGAAGGCGACAAACAGATTAATTGCGACCCGGAACGTGCTCTGGATTTTTGCGCCAAAGTGCTCCAGGAGCGGAGTGACGTGGCAATCTTCGAAACTGCAGGGCCTCGTTGTCGCGGCTTCCGCCTTACGCCAGTATCAGTAGATGAGGTAGAGACTGCATGCCGCAACAACAACTCTGCTCCTGGGGAGGATGGCCTAACCATAAACGCACTTCGCCAGTTGCATCCCAAGGTATTGGCAGCCTTCTTTAATCTTCTGCTACTTATGGGACGTCTCCCTCCATCATTGACATCTGCGAAAACTATATTTCTTCCGAAGAAAGAACGGAGTACTCAGCCTGACCAGCTACGACCGATTACCATTTCCTCTATGCTTCTTAGGACGTTTCATCGGATCCTTGATACGAAGATGCGTGCTGGTATTGCCTTGGACCCTATTCAACGAGCATTCATGCCTACGGACGGCACGTTCGAAAATGTCTACCTGCTGCGATATATGCTACGACAGGCCCGCAGGCGTTGCAGAGGTCTGGCCCTTGCAGCTATCGATCTGCGTCTAGCCTTCGACAGTGTTCCGTTTGAAGTCATCTTCAGAATTTTGCAGCACAGGAACATCGATGACGTCCTGGTTCGTTATATACGGGCCTTCTACGAGGGGAGCTCCACCACCCTCACTATGAATGGTCTTGAAAGGACAGTGCGTCCAGCTCAGGGAGTCCGGCAGGGGGACCCCCTATCCCCCCTACTGTTCAACTTAGTAATTGATGAATTTATTGCAGAATTGCCTGAGGGGATAGGTGCGAAGTTGAGGGGCGAAGCCTGGCAGCGCTCGCCTTTGCTGATGATATTATTTTAACAGCCAGGACCCCCGAGGGACTCCAGCAAATTATTGATAATTTTACTCTGTTCGCAAGCGCAAGAGAACTGCATATCAACACCTCCAAATGTGCTACCCTCACCATCCTGCGTTCAGGTCGACAGAAACTTATAAAGGTTGTTCCTGCAGAATACCGTATTGGTGAGGAAGTCATTCCTATCTTGGGCGTAGACGACAAGCTCAAATACCTGGGGTTAGAAGTAAATACGTTCGGCAGGGTTGTACCATGTGTCACCAATCTCACAGAACAACTACAGGCCCTTCAAAGATCTCCTCTTAAGCCACATCAAAAGATGATTATGCTATTGTATTATCTGCTTCCCAGAATGGTGTATGACTGTACGGTTGCGGAGACTGATGTCGCCAAACTACAGATGTGGGACAGATTGATAAGGCGTTACGTGAGGCATGTTCTCCATCTTCCGCATGATATACCTAATGCTTTCATCTACACAAGCATATCTGATGGGGGCCTTGGGGTGCCGTCATTTGAACTGTTCATACCAAGTATGAACAGTTCAAAGTAGAAGTATTCAAAGAAGTATTCGTCTTCAAAGGCTTCAGAAGATGGGTGCAAAGAGTGATACCTTCCTTGAGGCAGTTACTATGTCACAGCTCTATTTTCAGGACCTTACCAAACTGCGCAATATTTTGCGTAAGGGGAGCTGGACTCTGGAGTCCAAAAGCGATCGAAGAAACTACTGGAAGACTAAACTCTACTCCGCTGTGGACGGCAAGGGCCTCTGCGAAGCACCATTTGGTCCGAAAGCTACTTGGATACGTGAGCCACCCCTATTCCTCACAGGAGCTGAGTATATTGATATTATTAAGCTTAGGGCTCACGCACTACCTACAAGGCTGCGATGCGCAAGGGGACGGAACAAGCCATCAAGATGTGGAGCAGGCTGTCCAACCTCTGAGTCCATTTCGCACATTCTTCAGGGATGCCCCCGTACTCATGGCGCACGGATCAAGCGGCACAATCGCATTATGGACCACATCAAGAAGAAGCTGGAAGCAAGAAGTGTGCGAGTCTACAAATAACCTCAAATGAAGCTCGGCGATACGGTCTACAAGCCTGACCTAGTTTTCTCCATTGAAGGAACAACGTACGTCACCGATATACAGATTAGAGGTGAATATAGGCCCCTCATGGCATTTTCCTCAGAGAAGATACGAAAATATCATGTTCCGGGCCTGGCAGATAAGATTTCTGAGTTAACAGATTGTCCTGTGGTAGTCTACCAACCAATTTACAAAACGTGGAGTTATTGAACGTAAAGCGGCATCTTTTTTACGTACACTTGGCTGGACTAACAGAATGTTAGCCTTCCTTTCCTGACTTGTCTGTCTTGGGTCAATATATTGCTCCAAAACGTTCCAGCGGGCAACTTTTCACCCATTTAGGTTTTAAGCTTTTTTTCCATTAAATAAAAGTGAAGGATTTATTGCATTGTATGATGTCAATAAAAGGTTTCTAGCTAAATGCCACAAAGGACGACCAAGTATAATACCCACCATGTGTTTGAAATACAATCCATTCAAAGTCGAGTGATAGGCGGATGTAAGAATAATCTGCTTTCGGTAGCTAAATGCCACAAAGGACGACCAGGTATAATACCCACCACGTGTTCTCGTAGTCTGGTGGGTAGTCTGGTGGGAGAGGCCCACCACTGTGTATTCACACGCACTCTTTACACAGTGTTCCTGTCCTGTGTGTCCCGAATCTACCGTCAGCGTGGGCAGTGTGCGGAGCAGTACCGTGGAGCAGCGAGGGACCAACATCAACTGTGAGGTGATGGAGGAAGAAGACTGAAGCGCGCCTGGACTTGTCCCGCCCTGTTGAGGGCTCCTGAGTTTTTTGTTTTTTTTTTACGTTGTCCCTCGTGATCTATGGACGTTCAAGTTGAGGGAATAGTATTCTCTGGTACGTGGAACTACGCCTCAAGAGGTCGCCAGAGGCCGCTTTCAGTGATTCTTCTATGTGGCGCGAGATGGCGCACCCCTCGTAAGCCCCAGGGGGCGCTGTGAAGACACCAATCTGCATATCTTACAACCAGCCAATCGCACGGTGCCTCAGGACTATTTAAAGAAAGAACTTGGGATCACCGACGTAGTCCGGTGGAGAGCCCCAGAGTTAGCGAATGCCAATGTTGTATTGGAGGGGACGAACAAAAGGTGGTCAAGGGAAGAGCTAGCATTAGAGAAATTGAATTAGTGACCGGACGTGCGCCGCCTAAATTCATCAATCAAGCCCTCGCCGCCGCTTTCCCGACGCGTACGGCGGAACAGATACGGTATAAGAGGAAGTCTGACATATACCACGCCCTTATAGCAGAAATACGCGGGGAAGAAGCTGCGGCGGTGGATGCTGGAGGAGATATAGCCCGGGCTGATAGAAATCAATCACCTGACCCTACTCCTAGTACGAGTGCGCCAAGCAGTATCGAAGAACACCCGGTAAATCCCGCGAGCGAGGAAGACTTTCAGGGTCCGCCAGGTTTCGCGGGGGTAACAGTGACTGGGACGACCCCCCCCCCCCCCTCTTGCTTCCGGAACCTTGTTGGGTGAGTCTACCCTTGTGACTGAGTTTCGGCGGAGTGAAGAGGATCCCCAAAGTGGCAGACTAGCCAATGAGGAAATTGATAGTGAAACCTTATCAGCACTAGCAAACGAAATTGCGGAATTCGTCCTTGAAGATAGGGAAATACAGCACCCGAGTAGTAGGGCGGTAAATCAGGGCTACGATTCACCAAGCCAAGATCTTATGCACGGAAGTGGCATAGACTCTCCATTGACATGCTCGGCCGATCCTTTATCTAGAACTCTCACAGGAGGTGAGGGTACACAATCACGATTGAAAGAAGCCCTATGGGGCTATTGCGGTAAAGAAACAACGAGGGAACGTTCTAGAGCAGTGTTTCCCAAACTTTTAACGGTGACGGACCCCCGGAAGCGATGCGAACCAATTCACGGACCCCCCCCCCCCCCCACATCACACACACACACACACCGTCACAGCCAGTGCATAACCAGCAACGTCGTCAGCTGCTGCGTGCTTTGTTTGTATGTGTATGACGCGGACAAACGTGCATTGCAAGACTTTTCTATCAGAAATTAGAAGCTAGCCGTTGAAGCATGCTTGTAGCAATTTTGGAAGTTCTCGGTGTTTGGAAACCGGGCAGCATGTACGAGCGGGTGTTTGTGGGGACGAAAATCCTCACTGAAATGTGAGAGACGGTCGCGGACCCCCACGGACACTCTCGCGGACCCCCAGGGGTCCGCGGACCACACTTTGGGAAACACTGTTCTAGAGAGCTGAAACGTATTATACATCATGCCCTTGAGGAGAATATCAGGTTTGCAGACATCGATCGGTGGATCATCAGCTTTACGTCACCAAGACCACCCTGCCCAGAACACCCTCGCCCGGAGGTTGGGGATAATGGTCCATCCAGTAGGAGCGGCAGAAGCGAAAGAAGAAGGCATTATGCCAGGTGTCAACGCCTGTTTCACCTGGACAAGAGGAAGGGAATATTGGAGGGACAGAATATAAGTCGTGGCGATCCAGAGAAGATTATACAGGCTTGGAAAGCGATTCTCACGGAGACTCCTGAAACCATGTGTATATGTGTATGGAAGCCCCGTCAGCACCCGCCAGCTACATGCAACTTGACCCGGTGACACCCGAGGAAGTGAGACAGGCTGCTGCAGGGGCCAAGTCAAGTCCGGGAGCAGATGGTGTTACAGGAGACGACCTGCGCCGCATACCCAGTGAGGATTTGGCGGCCGTATTCAACTTGTTTCTACTCCTGGGGAAGCTTCCTCCATCTCTTACATCGGCCCGGACGATTTTCCTGTCTAAGAAAGCTGTAAGTGTGGAGCCTCCGCATTATCACCCTATTACCATCGCAAGCATGTTCCTACGTACCTTTCACAAGATTGTAGACCTCAAGCTCCGGAACTTTCTGATAATAAATAACTGCAGCGTGCCTTCCGACCTACGGATGGAGCTTTTGAAAATGTGATGCTGCTACGGTACATTATCAAGCAAACCCGAAAAAAGTGCAAAGGTCTGGCTCTGGCGTCCGTCGATTTGCGTCAAGCATTTCACAGTATCCCTTTTACTGTGATTTTCCAAGCACTCAGGTCACGGGGCGTAGACCCTTGCTTACTACCTGGAATATTTCTACAATAACAGTTCTACTACTCTGCAAATGGGGCGAGTACAGTGTCTGGTTAGACACTCCAAAGGTGTACGGCAGGGAGACCCCTTGAGCCACTACTATTCAACCTTGTTATGAATGAATTCCTATCGTCATTAGGTCAGCAGGTTGGATCAGAGATCACTGGAACTCGCCTGGGTGCTCTGGCATTCGCCGACGATGTGGTCCTGCTGGCAGAGACACCCCAGGGGCTACAGCATGTGCTGGACTCATTCACCATATTCGCCTGTGCGCACGGGTTACACATCAATAGTCAGAAATGTGCCACCTGGACCCTGATTCCTTCCGGCTATCAGAAGCTAGTCAAGGTTACACCCAGCCAGTACTACGTGGGACACGACCCTCTGCCTATGCTCTCAGTAAGCGACAGACTTGCCTATCTCGGCGTTCTTATAGATGCGTTCGGGAATGTCCATGCTAACAGGACATTAGCTGCTGCACAATTGGAAACTCTACATCGATCTCCTCTGAAACCGCATCAAAAGTTCGTGATTTTATTATACCACCTTCTACCCCGTTACGTCTGCAGCTGGACTGTAGCTGAGCTCCATATTCCCATGCTGCAACAGTGTCATAGGGAAGTAAGGGGGTGCCTGAAAACTTTCTTGCACCTGCCACATGATGTACCAAACTCCTACTTCTATTCCAGCATTGAGGATGGCGGACTGGGTGTCCCCTGCTTTGCTCTGGCAGTTCCCAGGATGCGACTAGACCGCTTGGCCCGCCTCGGTCAGAGGCCGGAAGACAGCTTTTTGCTGTCTGTGTCAACCACTGCAAGCTATAGCAAAGAACTGTCCAGGCTGCAGGGGGCACTCAGTCAGGGTGGCTCGGACCTGAGCAGTAAGACAAATCAAGAAAACCACTGGCGTCAGCGACTCCTAGCAACAACGGATGGTAGGGGTTAAAAGAAGCCCCTGGGTGTCCTCCTCCCTCCTGGATCCTCAACCCGCCCCGATTCTTCTCAACTGCAGAATGGATTAACCTGATAAAACATCGGATCCACGCCCTTCCCACCAGGGTAAGATGTGCCCGTGGCAGGAGTAAAAATACTAGATGTTCTGCAGGTTGCCTGTCAGCAGAGACGATTGCTCACGTGGTTCAGGCCTGTCCAAGGACACATGGTGCACGCGTCGCTCGTCATGACGGCATAGTAAAGTACCTGCAGGGGGCAGCAAGGAGCCTTGGCGCACAGGTGCTACGGGAGCCCAGGATTACAACAGGAGACGACGTCCGGACCTAGTCATATACAGTCAAGGCATCGCACTGGTCAGTGACGTGCAGGTACGCGGTGACTTTAGGACGCTAGCCTCATTTGCTGAAGACAAGAGAAGAAAATACCAAACTGAATATTTTGGTCAGCGAGTGAGGGACATGATCGACTGCGAGGTAGTACTACACGAACCGGTCATCTGCAATGAGCGCGGCTGTTTAGAGAAGGGAGCTGTTCGCTTCCTAAAGAATTTAGGTTTAGTTAAGCAACAGATGTCACACATGAGTCTGCCGGTGGCCCTGGGGTCAATAAAGTGTTTTTTGTCATTCATGCGGGGCACCAGCGGCCAATATAAATGGTCACTCTCCCATAGAAAGAGGAAATGTTTTATTGTACATGTGTATGTGTATCAATAAAAGTTCCTAGCTAAATGCCACAAAGGACGACCAAGTATAATACCCACCATGTGTTTGAAATACAATCCATTCGAAGTCGAGCGATAGGCGGAAGTAAGAATAATCTGCTTTCCTCGGTGAAGTTAGAAATCGCTAGGTACAGAGCAACAAAGGAAATCCAAGAGGAAGCTCGTGCCGCATAGCAGGAGCTCCTAGCGTGAACCCACGCGGCACGGATCAGTCAACGTCCGCCCAAGACCCTGCTCAAGAAATATGTCCTGCGACCTTTTCCTGTCCCTGTGGGAGGCCTTTTTTCTCTCTCAAAGGGCTCCGAGTACATGCTGGACTCAAGAAGCACCGCCTAGAACCCGTAGTCAATGAGGACTTGGGTGCCAGAGGATCAGAAGGCAATGCCGACAGGCGACTGTCATCAGATGTTGCGACCACTGCGGATGATATGGAGGTTGGAGGAGATGTCGAACCTGCAGCAATGAATACACTTCGCAGTGAGAGGCAGCCCGGAAATGACACACAATGGGCCTGTCTTGTTTGTGGACGGACATTCACGACTAAGTCAGGGTTGAACCTACATAGGAAAGCCCGGCATCCAGAGGATTATAACAATGACGTCGGCACGGAGCGGACGAGACCCAGATGGGTACCGGAGGAAAGCTACCGGTTGGCGGCAGCAAACATTGCCTTGAGGAGCCTGGACAAGCCTCCACGGTTCATAAATATTGCCCTTCAGGAGTCTTTTCCACACAGAACAGTTGAGGGGATTAAATGACATTGGAGAGACCCACAATATAGAGCCCTGGTGCAAGACTTGGCTACTAAGAGTAGCCAGGTAGGTGAGATGCAAGACAATGTCTCTACGTTGGGGACGGATGGAGACAATCGACAAGATATACGGTCGCATGAAGAGGAGACCTTTGTACGCTACGGAAGGGAACTCCCCCCAACGAGAATGGAGGTGATTCGGGACGAGATAGAGAGGATAGCCGGGCGTACTCCTCCTGATTCCTTTCAGGGTCATCGACTCTACGATAAAGCCAGCCAAGCTGTGATGGGAATCGATGTTACCTCCATGCTTAATAGTTACCTACGAGACGTCTTTGTTAAAGAGCAGGGCCCATGGAGACCTAGGGTGACCCACCTCCAATATCAAGTTGGTCTGTCCAAGAGAAAACTCAAGAAGGCCAATTATCGCAGAATACAATCAATGTATCGGAAACGACAGGGGGAATGTGCGAGACTCGTCCTCGGTGGTTACGGTTCGCCTGCAGTCGAGGACGAGGTCTCTTTTCTCAACTCCTGGGGAACCGTGATGACGGCCTCTCGACCACCTCCACAGCAGGAAGAGGAGTGACATGGAGCGACAATGGTCAAGTGAACTCGGCGATTAATGCGTTGGTAAATTGGATATGATCCGTGAGTTCTGCAATATGCCGTGGGAGTTTATTCCAATCTGATGATGTTCGTTGAAAGAAGGATGCCTCGAATGATGTTGTACGTGACCGAGTTAGTAGTACCTTATGTTGAGTAGTATGGGATCAGCTCAACTGGCCCACAACTCACACAGTGGCCTGGACGCCATTAATGAGCAATTAGAGCAATTTGGGACCCCCACAGTAATTAGGATAATTCAGGGAGTCATTACACTAATTGGGGAGCATCTAGGACGTGTCCAGACCACTGTGTGAGTTGTGGGCTAGTTGAGCTGATAAAAAATAAAAAAATAGGTAGAAAATAAAATAAAAAGATAGAGATAGAGTGGAGAGAACGAGTTTAGTTGAAGATCAACGACGCCATCTTGTAGAAAGCGGTCCGGAAAGGCTGTTGACTGTCGCTGGGCGACGGAGCACGGAGGCATGTTGCAAAGCATCGCAGCTATGAACACCAGTTCCGGACATCCTGTGACGTCAGCTGTGACGTCATCATGGCATGTCTGGGCAAGTTAGGACAGCTCTGGACATGCAAAGAGAAACACACTCGTAATACAGAGGCCGGGAAAGCAAGAGTATGCAAACCATCAATAGCTAACAAGAAAATAGAACTAGTTACACAACAAATGATCCCACCACAACAGGAGTGCAGAACCATGCGACTGCTCCATCCGAGAGGCAGGCAGAAACTGACTCGTAATGCTTTTTTGTCCTGTATAAAGCCCCGCAGCTGCACCCCCTAGCGGTTACCTTCTCAACTAATCTCACAACAAAATTATTAAGAATCACGCCAGCGCTACAACCGTTCCCAAGGCAGAAGAAGATAGAAAATGGCGGGGATACCCGGACAACAGCAACCAGCACCCGACGTGCACGGGCACGAAAATCGCAAACAAAGCGGGAACAAAGTTGGCGAAAGCATTAGTTACACAACAAATTACCTCACCACAGCAGGAGCGCAGACCGATGCGACTGCTCTCCGTGACAGCCCGCCAGAAACTGAGCGAGCGCGGGGAGCGCACGTCTGCTTTCCGCGACAGCTGGAGAGAAACTGACTGGGGCGCCGCTCCGCGGCCGCTACGCATACGCGCTCCTAGCACCCTCTGGGCGACCACCTCCGAGAGGCTAGGAGTGAAGAGCATTCCTGCGCCCCCTGCTGGCCGTTCTCATTGGTCGTGAGGCTAAGAGAGAAGAGCATTCCTGCGCCCCCTGCTGGCCGTTCTCATTGGTCGTGACGTCATTCTATTGTCTCAGGGCTACCCTGTTTTTTTTTCACTAATGCTCCTTTGGTCAATCTACAATGAAGCCACAGTATGACGTCATCATGCACCTGCGTGGCTCAAGGACGCGTACGCTCTAGACAGGGGTCCTATTATTTTTTGAATCACTATCCCATGATTATTTCCTTTATTCTTCTATAACGATTGAATAGGAAACTATTGCAGAAGAGCACCATGCATGAAAGCTGATCGTAGGAATTCCAAAGTCTTACTAAATGAGACTTGCAAAAGAACAAAATATCCTAACACGTAACTCCATCAACGACAAATAAGAGGACTAGGCACTCAACAAATCAACACAGAGTACAGGTAACCAGGAGCGCAGAACTCAGGGCAGCACTATCGTCAAGACAACAATGTTCCTTGTCAAAAGGGAAAAAAATAATAAGCATCAACAAAAGAAAGAATGCATATCGGGGCATGTCAGGACACGTCAGGACAAATCGTACGACTGCTGGGCAACAGAGGAAAACAAACACTTGAACAGAGTGAAAAAGGCACTCACCATCATTTTTCCCGTTCACAGCATTCCCTCATTGTAAATCCGCTCGTCACAAAATCCACCTGCATCGTCGCACACGATTCACCAGTGCCGAACCACACATCCGCACCCCATCAGAGGCAGACAGAATCCCACCGAAGCTACACTCTTCCACTGACGCCCAACGCAATTACCAGGAGCAGAATTTGCGTGTCGAGACCCGTCAGTGTCCAAGAGAGAAGTGAATCCTTGCGCCCCCTGCAGGCCGTTCTCATTGGTCGTGACGTCATCCTATTGTCTCAGGGCTACACAGTTTTTTTCCACTAATGCTCCTCTAGACAAGGTCAACCTGAAACAATAGTCTCTCGGTATGACGTCATCATGCAGGTGCGTGGCTCAAGGACGCGTACGCTCTAGACAGGGCACCTGTTATTTATTGAATCACTATCCCTAGATTATTTCCTTTATTCTACTATAATGATTGCATAGGGAACTATTGCAGAAAAACACCATAGACAAGAGGAGATTGTAGCATTTCATTCCCAAAGTCTTACCGTACAGGAAAAAAAAAAGGTACAGCAAGACATAAAGTCACACACCTGTCCCCCTCGCGGTTACTCTCTGAACTAAATGAATCGCAAAATTATTAGGAATAGCACTACTCCCATTCAAGGCAGCACTATCGTCAAGAATATTCCTTGTACAAAAAGAAAAAAACTACATGTAGAAGGAAAGCATGCCAGAACAAGCCCAGGCATGTCAGCGCATGTTTGTCAGACAACAAGGGGGGAAAAAGCGAAAAGAAACAAAGAAGAAAACCAGCATCAAACTATTTCTAAGCACACACACTCCTCTTATTCAAAAACAGTGCTCATCATAAATCCGTCCAGGGCAATACACACCATTTTTCTATTGCTACAATTTTTTTCCAGTAACGGTCAATGCATTGCTACAGACTGCGTGACGTCATCACATCCTGTCTGAAGCAGAAGACAGTGGCAAAGACTCCTATCATTCATTGAATCGCAAGATTATTTCCTTTGTCCTACTCTTAATGACATTCATTCTCTCATTAAAATTCAACAAAAAAGCACCCTGCATATTAACGATTTTCACCCCAAAGGCTCATCATGGTCATTAGAATTACAGTAAACTACCACTGCTCTTTTAAAATAATAAGTGAGACCACTCAACATCACCTCCAGGTTTATGTGATACATGACCCTTTCTATGCTCATACATTCGTTGTCTGAGGCTACACCTGCGAGCAAAAAGGCGCGGAAGCCGGGGAGGAAAGTTCCAATCGCGCACGCCAAAGCACAAGACAGAACGCCTTTACGGGAACATGATGGCATTCTTACCATATTAATGATTTTCTACCTTGCATTGCAGTTTAGAAACACTACTACAAAACTATAATTTTAGGAGCTCATTAAAATTCTACTTTCTATGGAAACTATAATTGCCCTATTACTTGGATCGCTATTAATGAAGCGCTCCAATTTTTTCTCTCTTTCCATGTCAGCCTTGTCATGCAGTGAAGCAGACTCACATACAAAATCATTAATTTACACTGAGGGTGCCGTGAATTCAGGAATTCCTATCCTGTGCTCAAATGCAAGCATTTCTTCACGGATACCTTTAACAGCTGACTTCCTCAACATACCGAGCTCCTAACAACATCTAACATACAATCAGAGAAACCCTCTTCTCAGCTGCACCATGCGACTTTCTTCTGCGTAAAATCGGTGATTTGAGGAAGAGAGCAGCGAAAAATTGCGCGCACTTGTGCTTGACTTAAAAAACCTGAAGCATATGCCAATAAACCAAGAAAAAGACACTCATGTCTGGTATCTGATAGTGCCACATACACAGACGCATTGTCGCAAAGAAAACACAGGACAGGGATACACAAATTTCCTTAGGTGAGCAGGGAAAAGGCATAAGACCTCAGGAATAATAGCAGAGTCACTGGTCATCGCTACGCGGCTAACACAAATAACAAGATAGTAGCGGCGGGTAAAATTGCAACACTGCTAAACAAGCCTCAACATGCCATCATGACGTCGCAAACCAGGAAAAAGAAGCACGCGCGCACACACAGCAGCTCAGGAATGCACAAGGAGAGGTGCTTTATAGGAACACACTCAGATACTAGCATTTCTGCACAAATACCTATAACGGCTGACTTCCTCAACATATCGAGGAAAGCGAATACTGACACTCAACATATAACAAAAAACAAACAAATTCCATTCTCATGAGCTCTCCTCTGCCGAGCGGCTTTCTCCTGCTCTACCTGGATGCTGACTGTTTTCCCTCATCTACATTCTGAGTAAAAGCAGTGAAAGGAGAAAAGAACCGCGAAAAAATTACACGCATTTGTGCTCCAATAGCTGTAACTGCAAGAAACAGTAGCGCACGCCAATAAACTGAGAAAAAGACACCCATTTCTGCCACCAGATAATTCTTGCATAATGCCACATACACAGCCGCATTACCCTTGCGTAAAGAAAGCACAGGACAGGGATACACAAATTTTCTTAGGTGAGCAGGGAAAAGGCTTAAGACCTCAGGTCACCTCACATCGCCACGCGGCTAGCACAACATGACACCAACAACATACTAGCAGCGGGAAGAATTGCAACAAGAAAGACACTGCTAAACAAGTCCAGACATGCCATGATGCCGTCACAAATCAGGAAAAAAGCACATGCACGCACGCACAGAGGACACCGCATTAAACACACGGAGCGCTCAGGAATAATCGTAGCGTTACCGCACATCGCTACGAAGCTCAACGTCTAACACAAGACGGCAGCAACAAGATATTAGCGAAGAGTAAAAATTGCAACACTACAGAATAAGTCTAGACATGCGACATCGAATGCGAAAACACTGGTGATCGGGGAAAAGGCCTAAGCCTGCGGCGGATCATCATAGAGCATACACAACTTCATTTTTCTATTTTGCGTAAACTAAACGCGGTCTGCTTGGAAAACGACGCACAAATTTTCTCAGGGAGAAGAGAAATATAGAAATTTGTACTCCGTGCTCAGATACCAGCATTTCTGCTCAAACACCTGCAAGATTAAGCTCTGCTTACTTCGTCAAGATATCAAACACCCAACAAAATCAAACAAACAACCCCACTTCCACTGGTAGAACACTATTCAGCTTTTACGCAGGAGGCTTTCTTCTACATAAAAAGTAGAGAAAATAAGAGCAGCGAAAAATTCCACGCACTTTTGCTCGCATAGCTATAAGAGAAAAAATAAATAAAATAACGACGCACACGCTAATAAACTGTGACAAAGACACCCATTTCTGCTATCAGATAATTATTGCATAATGCTAAATACTCATTTGCATTGGCCCTGCGTGAAGAAAGCACAGGACAGGGATACACAATTTATGTTAAGTGAGCAGGGAAAGTCACTTCTACTCGGACAGCTTAATACCATAAAGTCTGAATTTTTGCAAAGAAAACAAAGCTTGAACAGCGCTACGAAGGTGACAGGCACATACTAACAAACAAATAACAGCAGGACCGACGTCGGGCACTCATAAAATACCCTCTCCAAAACAAAGACCTCACCAGGTTCGTGAGGCAATTCCATTAAAAACGCTCGTCCAATCCAACAGATAGCAATGCAAACGCGACTACCCTTATTTTTTAAACCACTATTTCACGCAATAGTACATAAATGTATCACTCGTGTCACACGAAAAGGCAAACACTTACTTGTCAAGTGGGGTCCCAGCTCGCACGCGCGCACACACACACACACACACACACACACACTCACTCACATTTTCACACTTACAAACACAAAGTCTATTCATAGCCACATAAATCCATATTATTCCTCAGGTCAATAATTATCCAACCAGCGTCAAAAGACGGCTCACAGATGTATGTTCACGCAAAGGTCTTCGTTCCGGATGTAATAGGATATCACCGGTCGACCGTCGCAAAGCAAAAAAGAATGGAATGCATGTTCGCTATACATCCGAAGAAAGCGGTGCCGTGCTTCTACGCAGCTATCATTGTACACGAGTGAATTCAACTTCGTTTTTACATTTATTTTCTTGCACCCATGTATTTTGCAAGAATACTATAGAGCAGAACGGGCAAATGTGAACATCATTCGCTACACACTGTAGCTCTCATCATTTTCAAACCAAACCACTTAACATGTGTTCATAGGTCTTCACTAAATAGGTGAGCCGATAATGACTCAAAATGAAATCAAATCAAATAAAATAATCATTCCAGCATCGCTGGCTGCAAGCTTGGGTCTACTGGCGCTGGAATAAAAGATTTATCGCGAGGGTACTACAATGGTGAGCTCTGCTGCTGTTTAAGTGATAAAACAGTGCGCCTGCTCGAGGAAACGGATCGCGCGCGTCCAAACCGCGAGGCCCGCGTTGCGCTCGCACGGGGAATCGCGCGCGTCGCGTCCCGAGAACGGGTCCGCGCGCGTCTCGCGTGAGGCGCGGTTCGGGCGCACTGTTTTATCACTTAAACAGCAGCAGAGCTCACCATTGTAGTACCCTCGCGATAAATCTTTTATTCCAGCGCCAGTAGACCCAAGCTTGCAGCCAGCGATGCTGGAATGATTATTTTATTTGATTTGATTTCATTTTGAGTCATTATCGGCTCACCTATTTAGTGAAGACCTATGAACACATGTTAAGTGGTTTGGTTTGAAAATGATGAGAGCTACAGTGTGTAGCGAATGATGTTCACATTTGCCCGTTCTGCTCTATAGTATTCTTGCAAAATACATGGGTGCAAGAAAATAAATGTAAAAACGAAGTTGAATTCACTCGTATACAATGATAGCTGCGTAGAAGCACGGCACCGCTTTCTTCGGATGTATAGCGAACATGCATTCCATTCTTTTTTGCTTTGCGACGGTCGACCGGTGATATCCTATTACATCCGGAACGAAGACCTTTGCGTGAGCATACATCTGTGAGCCGTCTTTTGACGCTGGTTGGATAATTATTGACCTGAGGAATAATATGGATTTATGTGGCTATGAATAGACTTTGTGTTTGTAAGTGTGAAAATGTGAGTGTGTGTGTGTGTGTGTGTGTGTGTGTGTGTGTGTGTGCGTGCGAGCTGGGACCCCACTTGACAAGTAAGTGTTTGCCTTTTCGTGTGACACGAGTGATACATTTATGTACTATTGCGTGAAATAGTGGTTTAAAAAATAAGGGTAGTCGCGTTTGCATTGCTATCTGTTAGATTGGACGAGCGTTTTTAATGGAATTGCCTCACGAACCTGGTGAGGTGTTTGTTTTGGAGAGGGTATTTTATGAGTGCCCGACGTCGGTCCTGCTGTTATTTGTTTGTTAGTATGTGCCTGCCACCTTCGTAGCGCTGTTCAAGCTTTGTTTTCTTTGCAAAAATTCAGACTTTATGGTATTAAGCTGTCCGAGTAGAAGTGACTTTCCCTGCTCACTTAACATAAATTGTGTATCCCTGTCCTGTGCTTTCTTCACGCAGGGCCAATGCAAATGAGTATTTAGCATTATGCAATAATTATCTGATAGCAGAAATGGGTGTCTTTGTCACAGTTTATTAGCGTGTGCGTCGTTATTTTATTTATTTTTTCTCTTATAGCTATGCGAGCAAAAGTGCGTGGAATTTTTCGCTGCTCTTATTTTCTCTACTTTTTATGTAGAAGAAAGCCTCCTGCGTAAAAGCTGAATAGTGTTCTACCAGTGGAAGTGGGGTTGTTTGTTTGATTTTGTTGGGTGTTTGATATCTTGACGAAGTAAGCAGAGCTTAATCTTGCAGGTGTTTGAGCAGAAATGCTGGTATCTGAGCACGGAGTACAAATTTCCATATTTCTCTTCTCCCTGAGAAAATTCGTGCGTCGTTTTCCAAGCAGACCGCGTTTAGTTTACGCAAAATAGAAAAATGAAGTTGTGTATGCTCTATGATGATCCGCCGCAGGCTTAGGCCTTTTCCCCGATCACCAGTGTTTTTGCATTCGATGTCGCATGTCTAGACTTGTTCAGTAGTGTTGCAATTTTTACCCTTCGCTAATATCCTGTTGCTGCCGTCTTGTGTTAGACGTTGAGCTTCGTAGCGATGTGCGGTAACGCTACGATTATTCCTGAGCGCTCCGTGTGTTTAATGCGGTGTCCTCTGTGCGTGCGTGCATGTGCTTTTTTCCTGATTTGTGACGGCATCATGGCATGTCTGGACTTGTTTAGCAGTGTCTTTCTTGTTGCAATTCTTCCCGCTGCTAGTATGTTGTTGGTGTCATGTTGTGCTAGCCGCGTGGCGATGTGAGGTGACCTGAGGTCTTAAGCCTTTTCCCTGCTCACCTAAGGAAATTTGTGTATCCCTGTCCTGTGCTTTCTTTACGCAAGGGTAATGCGGCTGTGTATGTGGCATTATGCAAGAATTATCTGGTGGCAGAAATGGGTGTCTTTTTCTCAGTTTATTGGCGTGCGCTACTGTTTCTTGCAGTTACAGCTATTGGAGCACAAATGCGTGTAATTTTTCGCGGTTCTTTTCTCCTTTCACTGCTTTTACTCAGAATGTAGATGAGGGGAAACAGTCAGCATCCAGGTAGAGCAGGAGAAAGCCGCTCGGCAGAGGAGAGTTCATGAGAATGGAATTTGTTTGTTTTTTGTTATATGTTGAGTGTCAGTATTCGCTTTCCTCGATATGTTGAGGAAGTCAGCCGTTATAGGTATTTGTGCAGAAATGCTAGTATCTGAGTGTGTTCCTATAAAGCACCTCTCCTTGTGCATTCCTGAGCTGCTGTGTGTGCGCGCGTGCTTCTTTTTCCTGGTTTGCGACGTCATGATGGCATGTTGAGGCTTGTTTAGCAGTGTTGCAATTTTACCCGCCGCTACTATCTTGTTATTTGTGTAAGCCGCGTAGCGATGACCAGTGACTCTGCTATTATTCCTGAGGTCTTATGCCTTTTCCCTGCTCACCTAAGGAAATTTGTGTATCCCTGTCCTGTGTTTTCTTTGCGACAATGCGTCTGTGTATGTGGCACTATCAGATACCAGACATGAGTGTCTTTTTCTTGGTTTATTGGCATATGCTTCAGGTTTTTTAAGTCAAGCACAAGTGCGCGCAATTTTTCGCTGCTCTCTTCCTCAAATCACCGATTTTACGCAGAAGAAAGTCGCATGGTGCAGCTGAGAAGAGGTTTCTCTGATTGTTTGTTAGATGTTGTTAGGAGCTCGGTATGTTGAGGAAGTCAGCTGTTAAAGGTATCCGTGAAGAAATGCTTGCATTTGAGCGCAGGATAGGAATTCCTGAATTCACGGCACCCTCAGTGTAAATTAATGATTTTGTATGTGAGTCTGCTTCACTGCATGACAAGCCTGAAATGGAAAGAGAGAAAAAATTGGAGCGCTTCATTAATAGCGATCCAAGTAATAGGGCAATTATAGTTTCCATAGAAAGTAGAATTTTAATGAGCTCCTAAAATTATAGTTTTGTAGTAGTGTTTCTAAACTGCAATGCAAGGTAGAAAATCATTAATATGGTAAGAATGCCATCATGTTCCCGTAAAGGCGTTCTGTCTTGTGCTTTGGCGTGCGCGAATGGAACTTTCCTCCCCGGCTTCCGCGCCTTTTTGCTCACAGGTGTAGCCTCAGACAACGAATGTATGAGCATAGAAAGGGTCATGTATTACATAAACCTGGAGGTGATGTTGAGTGGTCTCACTTATTATTTTAAAAGAGCAGTGGTAGTTTACTGTAATTCTAATGACCATGATGAGCCTTTGGGGTGAAAATCGTTAGTATGCAGGGTGCTTTTTTGTTGAATTTTAATGAGAGAATGAATGTCATTAAGAGTAGGACAAAGGAAATAATCTTGCGATTCAATGAATGATAGGAGTCTTTGCCACTGTCTTCTGCTTCAGACAGGATGTGATGACGTCACGCAGTCTGTAGCAATGCGTTGACCGTTACTGGAAAAAAATTGTAGCAATAGAAAAATGGTGTGTATTGCCCTGGACGGATTTATGATGAGCACTGTTTTTGAATAAGAGGAGTGTGTGTGCTTAGAAATAGTTTGATGCTGGTTTTCTTCTTTGTTTCTTTTCGCTTTTTCCCCCCTTGTTGTCTGACAAACATGCGCTGACATGCCTGGGCTTGTTCTGACATGCTTTCCTTCTACATGTAGTTTTTTTTCTTTTTGTACAAGGAATATTCTTGACGATAGTGCTGCCTTGAATGGGAGTAGTGCTATTCCTAATAATTTTGCGATTCATTTAGTTCAGAGAGTAACCGCGAGGGGGACAGGTGTGTGACTTTATGTCTTGCTGTACCATTTTTTTTTCCTGTACAGTAAGACTTTGGGAATGAAATGCTACAATCTCCTCTTGTCTATGGTGTTTTTCTGCAATAGTTCCCTATGCAATCATTATAGTAGAATAAAGGAAATAATCTAGGGATAGTGATTCAATAAATAACAGGTGCCCTGTCTAGAGCGTACGCGTCCTTGAGCCACGCACCTGCATGATGACGTCATACCGAGAGACTATTGTTTCAGGTTGACCTTGTCTAGAGGAGCATTAGTGGAAAAAAACTGTGTAGCCCTGAGACAATAGGATGACGTCACGACCAATGAGAACGGCCTGCAGGGGGCGCAAGGATTCACTTCTCTCTTGGACACTGACGGGTCTCGACACGCAAATTCTGCTCCTGGTAATTGCGTTGGGCGTCAGTGGAAGAGTGTAGCTTCGGTGGGATTCTGTCTGCCTCTGATGGGGTGCGGATGTGTGGCTCGTCACTGGTGAATCGTGTGCGACGATGCAGGTGGATTTTGTGACGAGCGGATTTACAATGAGGGAATTCTGTGAACGGGAAAAATGATGGTGAGTGCCTTTTTCACTCTGTTCAAGTGTTTGTTTTCCTCTGTTGCCCAGCAGTCGTACGATTTGTCCTGACATGCCCCGATATGCATTATTTCCTTTGTTGATGCTTAGTATTTTTTTCCCTTTTGACAAGGAACATTGTTGTCTTGACGATAGTGCTGCCCTGAGTTCTGCGCTCCTGGTTACCCGTACTCTGTGTTGATTTGTTGAGTGCCTAGTCCTCTTATTTGTCGTTGATGGAGTTACGTGTTAGGATATTTTGTTCTTTTGCAAGTCTCATTTAGTAAGACTTTGGAATTCCTACGATCAGCTTTCATGCATGGTGCTCTTCTGCAATAGTTTCCTATTTAATCGTTATAGAAGAATAAAGGAAATAATCATGGGATAGTGATTCAATAAATAATAGGACCCCTGTCTAGAGCGTACGCGTCCTTGAGCCACGCAGGTGCATGATGACGTCACACTGTGGCTTCATTGTAGATTGACCAAAGGAGCATTAGTGAAAAAAAAACAGGGTAGCCCTGAGACAATAGAATGATGTCACGACCAATGAGAACGGCCAGCAGGGGGCGCAGGAATGCTCTTCTCTCTTAGCCTCACGACCAATGAGAACGGCCAGCAGGGGGCGCAAGAATGCTCTTCACTCTTAGCCTCTCGGAGGTGGTCGCCCAGAGGGTGCTAGGAGCGCGTATGCGTAGCGGCCGCGGAGCGGCGCCCCAGTCAGTTTCTCTCCAGCTGTCGCGGAAAGCAGACGTGCGCTCCCCGCGCTCGCTCAGTTTCTGGCGGGCTGTCACGGAGAGCAGTCGCATCGGTCTGCGCTCCTGCTGTGGTGAGGTGATTTGTTGTGTAACTAATGCTTTCGCCAACTTTGTTCCCGCTTTGTTTGCGATTTTCGTGCCCGTGCACGTCGGGTGCTGGTTGCTGTTGTCCGGGCATCCCCGCCATTTTCTATCTTCTTCTGCCTTGGGAACGGTTGTAGCGCTGGCGTGATTCTTAATAATTTTGTTGTGAGATTAGTTGAGAAAGTAACCGCTAGGGGGTGCAGCTGCGGGGCTTTATACAGGACAAAAAAGCATTACGAGTCAGTTTCTGCCTGCCTCTCGGATGGAGCAGTCGCATGGTTCTGCACTCCTGTTGTGGTGGGATCATTTGTTGTGCAACTAGTTCTATTTTCTTGTTAGCTATTGATGGTTTGCATACTCTTGCTTTCCCAGCCTCTGTATTACGAGTGTGTTTCTCTTTGCATGTCCAGAGCTGCCCTAACTTGCCCAGACATGCTATGATGACGTCACAGCTGACGTCACAGGATGTCCGGAACTGGTGTTCATAGCTGCGATGCTTTGCAACCTGCCTCCGTGCTCCGTCGCCCAGCGACAGTCAACGGCCTTTCCGGACCGCTTTCTACAAGATGGCGTCGTTGATCTTCAACTAAACTCGTTCTCTCCACTCTATCTCTATCTTTTTATTTTATTTTCTACCTATTTTTTTTATTAGCTCAACTAGCCCACAACTCACACAGTGGTCTGGACACGTCCTAGATGCTCCCCAATTAGTGTAATGACTCCCTGAATTATCCTAATTACTGTGGGGGGTCCCAAATTGCTCTAATTGCTCATTAATGGCGTCCAGGCCACTGTGTGAGTTGTGGGCCAGTTGAGCTGATCCCATACTACTATGTTGATGGTCAACGCGGCAGGAAAGGTAAGAAGGGGAGCGGATGTAACTACTGCGGAGCGCGGGAGAGTGATATAACTTGTGAAATAATGACATCCGTTGAATCATGCGATGTGTTTTAAGCTCGGTGAGCTCAGCTCGGACCTTGAGTGAGGTTACGCTGGTGTAAGGTGAATATTGTTTGAAAAAGAACCGGGCAGCCCGATTCTGCAAGGCTTCGATATTATTCGAAAGATACGTTTGGTGGGGATCCCATATGGCACTGGCATATTCGATCTTCGGGCGGACAAACGTGAGATATGCCAGCCGTTTGAGGTGTGGAGGTGCGTGAGTAATGTGTCGCCGAAGATACCCAAGACTACGATTTGCATTAGAAAGAATGTTCGAGATGTGTGTGTTCCATGTTAGATCAGATGAGAAATGCACTCCAAGGTATTTGTAGTTAGTAACGGTTTCTACAGGTGATCCACTTATGATATATGTAGTGGGACATGATCGTTGTTTTCGTGAAAACATCACAAGTTTACATTTTGTGGGGTTAAGCGACATCTGCCAGGTTTCGCATCATTCGCCTATTTTGTCCAAGTCTCTCTGTAAGGCTATATGGTCAGCTGTGGAATGGACTGTGCGATAGACGACGCAGTCATCTGCAAATAGGCGAATGTGCGATGAAACTGACTGTGGGAGATCATTAATATATATTAGAAACAACAAAGGTGCTAATACCGTACCCTGTGGGACACCAGAGGTGACGTGCGCACATGAAGAGTAGTGGTTGCTAGCGTATACCGTCTGTGAGCGATCTGTTAAGAAGTTCTTAATCCATTGAAGTATAAGTGGGTGGAAGTGGATCGCTGATAATTTTGTAAACAGTAGTGAGTGTGATATCCTATCAAAGGCTTTTGATAGGTCGAGGAAGATAGCATCGCATACAGTGTTGTTATCTAAAGCGAGACTGATGTGATGCGTGAACCATGCAAGTTGGGTTTCGCAAGAAAAACCCTTTCGGAATCCGTGCTGATTGTGAAAAAAGAACTGGTTGTTTTCCAAGAACTGGATCACGTGTTTGTAGACGACATGCTCTATGAGTTTCGACGGGACGCTTGTTAGTGAAACTGGTCTGTAATTCGATGGAGTGTGTGGGTCGCCTGCCTTAAAGATGGGAATGATTTTGCCTGTCTTCCAGTCACGAGGAATGTCACCTGTCTCTAACGATTGCTGAAAGATAAATGACAGGAAGAGTGAGGATATGTCTCTGGTCTGTTTTAAGACTTTGATATTTATACTATCAAGACCGCATGATGAGGTATTCTTAAGAGAGTCGATGAGTTTAGCGATACCATGCGGGCTCACGGATATACTCTCCATGGTGGGATATGGGAGCGTAGAGAGTTCTGTGGGCGCAGTTCTAGTGCAGCCACGCGTGAAGACGGAAGAGAAGACGGAAGAATACATCCGCAAAGTCGCCTTCTGGCACTGGGTGTCCCTCAGAGTCAACCAATTGGAGTTGTGAATTAGAACGTGGGTTTATGATTTTCCAGAACTTTCTAGGGTTATTTGACATAATCTTGGGGAGTTCGATATTGTAGAACTTTTCCCTTGCATTGCGTAAGGAACGTCTGTATTTCTGAGCGATCACCCTGTAGCTGTTCCACAGGACGGGATTACCCAGAATGCGAGCCTGATGAAAAAGGCGTTGTTTTTTCTTTCGCAGCAAGTGTAAAGTGCGAGTGAACCAAGGAGCATCGGCTCGATTACGTATAGTCATGGTAGGTATATGAGTTTCCACTAGAGAGAGCAACTTTGTTTTGAAGGCAAACCAGCTTTCTTCTACAGTGCGACTCACACACTCCACCGAGAATCTATCATAAAAGTGGCGTAGTTCGTTCCGCATCGCATCAAAGTCACCTCTGAGGTTGACCTATTGGTTCTTGGTATGGTCATCCTAGCGGTGATGATGCAGTGATCGCAAAGGCCATCGTCTCTCGACAGGTTATTAAGAATTTCGGTTTGTGACGTCAGCAGAAGGTCTAGAGTGTGAGGCGCAAAAGGTGGATTCCTTGTTGGGGAAAGGATCGTCTGTGTTAAGTTCAGGGTAAGGCACAGTTCGACGAAATTCTTATGATCGATGCTAGTACCGTGTGGTTCACTTGACGTCCAGTCAATGTTAGGATAGTTGAAATCCCCGAGTACGAGAAGGTGGTGACGTGGGAAACGATTAATGAGCGAAGCGGTTTCGTTGTGGAAGATGGTGGCAAATTCACGGTTACCTTGGGGGGGGGGGTCGGTAACACACACCAACAAGAACAGGTGGATGACTGCATTCTAGTGACACCCAGCACGTCTCTAAGTTACTGTCGACATGAATCATATGCGAGAGCAGATTAGACTTCACGGCCAGAAGTACGCCGCCTCCCCTCCCTGACACACGATCAGTACGATAAATAGTATATGCGGAAGAGTGACGGAATATTTCGTGATCTCTAATATTCTGTGACAGCCACGTTTCTGTGATGGCAATGAGGTCAGGGCTGTGGTCGTCGATAACAGAGGATAGATGATTACAGATGAACGGGACGCAGAGGCTGGTAAAACCAACAGCGGGCGTGCGTCAAGGAGATCCGCTCTCGCCGATATTGTTTAATCTTGTTATCAATGAATTCCTCAAGAAGATCAACGATGGGATTGGATTTAGGGTAGCCAACAGCACTCTCGATGTAATGGCGTTTGCTGACGACATCGTGGTGATGGCGTCAACGCCGGGTGGCCTACAAGACAGACTTGATCATTTAAACCAATTTATGACAGTCCGAGGTCTACAGATTAATGTTGAGAAGTCTGCTTCCATATCGTTGGTGGCTTCAGGGCGTCAAAAGAGGATGAAGGTAGACGAGGAACCTGCTTTCAAGATCGGTGACCATTACCTGCCAGCACTTGGCCCCCGGCACACCTGGAAGTACCTTGGTATCACATTCCGACCGGATGGACGAGTGATGTCGACGACGAATGAGCTAGAGGAAGGGCTTAAGAGGATTAAGGGAGCCCCAATGAAGACCCAGCAAAAGTTCTCAATATTGCGTTGGTATCTAATGCCGAGATTCTTTCATCGTCTGGTACTTGGGCGCTGGAGCACCAAACTTTTGGACAAGATGGATATCCTGGTACGGGCGGGTGTTAGGCAATGGTTACATCTACCACACGATGTACCAACAGCATTTTTCCATACTTCTGTTCGGCGAGGAGGTCTAGGAATTACATCACTAAGATGGAGCATACCCTTGATGGTGAAGAAGAGGGTTGCGGCGCTGAGGACCTCAGGGAATCCGGTGATAGATGACATCATGAGCACTCCGTTCATGTCGGATATAAGGAGGAAGACGGAGGAGGCATTGCGGCGAGGAGGTAGACAGTTCCGGACGCCAGAGGCCATAGACAAGTCCTGGGCCCAGTCACTCTATACATCCAACGACGGGAAGGCTCTGTGTGAAGCGAACGAGGTCCCGTATGCACATCAATGGATTCAGGAGGGCACTCGAATAATGCAGGGGCATCGATTTATTGATGCCATTAAAATTCGAGTGAATGCGCTACCGTGCCTCACCAGGTCAAAGAGAGGAAGAGAAGGCCCTAGGGGGTGCCGTGCCGGATGCAGGAGTGACGAAACGCTAGCCCACATACTTCAAGTGTGCCACCGCACGCACGGAGCCCGCACGAGAAGACACGACAATGTCGTACGGTACGTGGAGAAGCAGCTTACGGAAGCGGGGTGGTTGGTAACCAAGGAGAAGAAGTTTTCCGTGCACGATTGCACCCTGAAGCCGGATATTATCGCCAGAACGGGAAACACTGTGAGGGTACTCGACGCCCAAATCGGCGGAACTGGAATTGATCTTCCCGGGGCTCACGCCCATAAGGTTTTAAAATACTCTCGAGAAGACCTGGTGGAGGCAATTAGACAAGAGACAAGTAGCGAGGACCTCCAGATAGGCAGTATCACGATATCCTTCAAAGGTATATGGGCTAAAGACTGTGCTGAGGTCCTTCTGGACATGGGTCTCGAAAAGACTGATATAAAGATGATGTCAGTTATAGCGTTACAGGGAGGCGTCAGGACATACAAGGTCTTCGGCCACATGACGTTGGTGGTATCCCACAGCTGAAGAGGACGTTGCGGCCGTGTGGCGTGGATTGTAGGGGAAGGGGGGCAGTACATCTCCTGTTAGAGAGGGAAATGCCACAAAGGACGACCAAGTATAATACCCACCATGTGTTTCAAATACAATCCATTCGAAGTCGACTGATAGGCGGAAGTAAGAATACTCTGCTTTCGGTAGCCAAATGCCACAAAGGACGACCAAGTATAATACCCACCATGTGTTTGAAATACAATCCATTCGAAGTCGAGTGATAGGCGGAAGTAAGAATACTCTGTGGCGTGTGGTGTTCAGCGTGGAGTGGAGCGTGGTTCCTGGGACAAGTCCGCTTCATCGTTTTATTTTTTTTTTTGAACTATACGATGTCCTTACTTACCTATCTATTATAATCTCCCCAAGTCCCAGTGTATCCAGTGTATCTGGTTTTAAGTATTGGCATCCCCTTCTGGTGTCCTTCGGTCCCGGTAGAGGGCGGAGTCGGGGGAGGCGCATGCAGTGATTAATCTGCATATCGTCGTTACGACCGGCCTATCACACCAGAGGGCGCTCAGAATAGCCTATTTCCATTACACACCAGCTCTCGGCCAATCGGGGCGTCTCATCGGCTTATATAAGCTTCTCCTCATGCCAGTGTCCCCCACAGCTCGACGGGGGTCGATAGGAGTGCACGGACTTATCTTCCTGTTTTTAGAGGTTGGTATGGTTTCTATCTTACCCTTCTCTCCCGTCGAGCTGTGTATTTTTGGTGGGTATTTTACTCAAGTGCCCCTTTTTTCCTGAGTGTTGTATTTATATTGTAGTTCGACCATTGTACTCTGTGGTATCTTGCATACTAGAGTTTTGGTCCCTGTAGTAATTTTTACCCTCGGGAAGTAGTTTGACTATTAAGCTTTCATCCTGTCAGGCGACAGGTCCCGAGGCCAATGGAAGGTTGTCCTAACTGTGGTAACGTCTATAAAAAATGGGGTCTGACCCTTCATCTTAAGAAGTGTGCTCCCCATCTCGCGAATGAACGTGTAAATCTCCAGCTCTCAAACTATGTCTGAAGTAGAGAAGAACTGGTCCTTTTGGCCACTAGGGAGCTTGAGCTCCGTGAGAGCAACCCCACCTTCATAAACGTAGCCCTAGCTGAGAGCTTCCCGGCCTGCACTGTTGAACAGATTCGTTATAAAAGGAAAACCACCGCTTACAAGACTATTTTGGATGAGGTGGAAACGGAGCTGTTGGCGCAAGAGCTTGCTAGGGTTGTGGGGGAAGTTCCTAACTCTCCCCCGGTTCAGACACCGCCTACCTTATCCTCTCTTCGTATGCTGGAAATCTCGTTGTCGGCCTTTTGTGACCAGCCATCTGAAATCCCTGAGGTTAAGGAATTACAGAGAATTGTATCCCGGGCCCTGCGGGGGCACCTGGGGCTTGCTGATCTTGATCGTTGGGTAGTATGTCTTTCTTCAGTCCACTCCTCTAGGGCTCATCCAGGCTCTGCTCGTCTTCCGGAGGTACCCATCTCAAATCGGAGGGCAAGACGTCGGCGGTACGCAGAATACCAAATGCTCTTCAATCGGAACAAGAAGAAACTGGCCGCCCGCTTATTTGATGGTGAGAAGTGCAGCACCGGGGACCCTGAGGACATTCTCAAATTTTGGTCTGGGATCTTTACTGAGTGCCCGGAGGTGGCCTTGTTTGAGGAGGGCAGAGCCCCTGAGCGTACCCATGGGCTGACACCCTTTTCATCTGATGAGGTGTCTAATTGTCTCAGGCGTAATGCATCTTGCCCCGGTTACGACGGTATCACTCTCGAGACAATGAAAAAGTTCCCTTCTGATGCCTAGGCAGCATTCCTTAATTTGCTTTTGTGGCTGAGGCGCCTCCCTCCTTGCCTCCTTATGGCCCGTACGGTCTTTTTACCTAAAAAGGAGGCCAGTCACATGTCCAACGAATTCCGTCCGATTTCGATTACCTCGATTCTCGTCCGTATCTTTCACAGATTGCTGGATTGCCGCCTACGTTCTTTTCTGTCCCTACAGGAGAACCAGAGAGCCTTTAGGCCTACGGATGGCACCTTCGAGAATATTTACATCTTGAGGCATCTTCTTAAAACTGCCAGGCGCAGGTGTCGGGGGTTGTCGGCATCTACGATTGACCTCAGGAGAGCCTTCGACAGCATCCCCATCCCGGTCATCCCCAGGCTCTCCGTTCCGCTGGTGCTGATCCGGTTCTTATTGAATACATTACATTCTATTACAGTTCAAGTTCGGTCACCCTTGAAGTTGGGCCTGCTTCTTGTACGGTCATCCCTCGTCGCGGGGTTCGGCAGGGGGACGCATTATCGCCCCTACTGTTCAATTTGGTCTGAGACGCCTTCCTGGCTGGTCTTCCCCCTCAGATAGGCTGTGACTTGGGCGGTCGGCGTGTAGCAGCTCTCGCTTTTACGGACGATGTGGTATTGGTAGCGGAGTCTCCTGCCGGTTTGCAATCCCTCCTTGACCATTTCACGCTGTTTGTGGGAGCTAGGGGCCTCGAGATAAATGCCAGTAAGTCTTTTACCCTCACCCTGTTACCTTCTGGGCGACAGAAGTTAGTTAAGGTAACTGATAACGCCTACATAGTTGGCGCTGATACTCTGTCGGCCCTTACGGTAAATGATCCGCTGGTTTATCTCGGGGTCTCGATTGACAGTTTTGGGCGTGTTAACCCCCAGGTTACTGATATTTCTGGCCAACTGGAGACTCTCCGCAGGAGTCCTCTGAAACCTCACCAGAAATTAGTCATGCTCTTTTACCATCTTCTACCCAGGTTGGTGTACGATTGGACGGTCGCAGAGCCGAGTGTCATCTTGCTCCAAAGCAGCGATCGCATCATCCGGTCACTTGTGATACATTTTCTCCATCTTCCTCACGATGTCCCCAACTCCTTCTTATACGGCCCCATTTCCTCAGGGGGATTGGGGATACCTTGCTTTCAACTTTCTGTCCCCCGTATTAGAATGTCACGCCTTATAGCGTTTCAGACTAAAACGATTCCGCACTCTCCGCTGTGGTTAGCTCTGTTACTTATACAAAGGAGGTCACCCTCACCAAAGGAGAGAGATCTTTCAGGACTGAGCGCGGTCTGGCGCAGCATACAAGACTTACCCACCGCAGGTAGGTTCGAGCTGAACCTGACCAGCCTCTAGTGGGACAGGTGTCCCCTCCTACTAATACTATGGTTGATCCAAGTGCATATCACGGAACTAACTCAGTGATCTTCTTCATTTGTTCTATTTGTGGTCGACGTTGTGCCTCGTTGCAAGGCTTACGGGCCCACCACAATTGGCGCCACCCCGGAATGGATTTGGCGCTTCCCTCTTCATCAGGAAGTCTACCAGCAGCAGAGGATGCCCCTTCTTCTTCAAGTGCCAGGGCGTCGAACGACATGCGACTCCCAGGAGCCACGGAGCACCAGTGTCTTGTACCAGGATGCCTTAGGGTTTTTCGGACGGCCAACGGTCTAGGACAGCACATGCGGCGCACCCACCCCCTGGAGGCGGATCTGGCTGTCGACACCACGAGGACACGCCCGCGTTGGAGTGAAGAGGAGCTGCAACTTCTTGCCTTCAAAGAGGCCGAGCTCCCCCTGGCGGGCTCCCGCTTTATCAACATGGGCCTCGTTGACGCCTTCCCTCAGCGTACCCTTGAGAGAATCAAGGGCATCCGCAAAACAGCTAAGCACCGCTCCAGAGTTTCAGCGGCCCTGGAGATGCTGCGCGCTGCCTCTCCAGTAGCGTCCCGGCGTACCCCTGTCCTCCAGGGATCTCCGGAGATTGATGCTCAGCCACGCCGGCCTCCTTTGACTACTCCTCTCCACGCGGGCTCACCTGAGAGCCTGTCGTCTGAAGCAGCGGCCTCTCATACAGGGTCTTCTCCCGAGCCTCCTCCAGCGCCCCCCCTCGGGGCCCTCTCCATGGCCGCCCTTACTCCAGCCGTCTCCGAGTTGTCGGGCGACTACCCGCCTCCTGCACAGCACCCCTCCCCCTCACCTCTGGGGCTACTCAAAGCATTTTTGGTCAACTATCTCCCCGAGCTTGGGATCGGACCGCGACAAAAATCTCTTCGAGCCATTGTCCAGCTGGCGGCCGAGGGATGCGGGTTTCTGCACGAGCTGGACTCATTCGTACGGGACCTGCTTCCGCACAAGCCAATTAGCACTGTTGGACCTCGGCCTCGCCCGATTGCTCGCACCACCCGGAAGATCCGCCGGCGCATGGAATATGCGAGAACCCAAGACCTCTTCCGCAAGAATCGGCGCGCCTGCGCCCGGAACGTATTAGATGCCCCCCCCCCCCCCGCTGAGCCTCCGGGAGACCCCGTCTCCATCCTGGACTTTTGGTCGAGGCTCATGGCCCCGGCACCACCCGACCTGCAAGAGCCTGTGGAATCCCCTGCCAAGCCCGAGATCACAGACCACATCGAGCCCATTGTCGCTGGGGAAATAGCTGCGGCATTCCCTAAAGGCTCAACAGCACCTGGGCCTGGTGGTGTCTCCCTTACCGACCTCAGGGCCGTCCCAGGGCCCTTTTTGGCGGTTATCCTGAACTTATTTCTTGTGGCGGGTGATGTGCCCGGTTACCTCCATGAAGCAAGGACAGTTTTTATCCCCAAGGTGCCTCTGCCCAACAGCCCAGGTGAATTTCGACCCATCACCATCCCCCCTGTCCTCCTGCGGCTCTTCCACCGAGTCCTCGCCAACCGCCTGCGACTGGCCTGCCCCTTTACGGAGCAACAGAGAGCTTTCTCAGCAGTGGACGGGTGTGCGGAGAATATCTTCATCCCGCACTCCATCATCAAAGAAGCACACCGTCGCTGCCGCTCCCTGTATATGGCGACCCTGGACTTGCGCAAGGCATTCGACTCTCTCACTTTTGGAGCACTACTTGGGGCCGCTAGGAGGACGGGTCTTCCTGCTCTCCTGGTCTCGTACCTGGAGCGCCTATACCTGGGTTCTCGGACGACCCTGAAGTCCGGCACCTTCAAGAGAGCCATCTCGCCCGCATGTGGAGTACGCCAGGGTGACCCTTTAAGCCCAGCCCTTTTTAACTTTGTATTAGATGGCCTCCTCCAAAGTCTTCCTCAACATGTGGGTGTGCCCTTAGGAACTGCCAGCATCAACTGCATGGCATTTGCAGATGACTTAGTATTGTTTGCTTCATCTGAGCCGGGTCTCCAGCAGCTCCTCAACCAAGCTAAAGCCTACTTAGTACCACGTGGGCTCTCATTTAACATCCCTAAATGTAGGACCCTTTCTCTGGTGGCGTCCGGAAAGGATAAAAAGTGTGTGGTCCGGACTGTGCCCTTCCAGCTCCACAACCAAGTTCTTCCGGCATCCTCAACCTCGGCTGAATGGCAGTATTTGGGGGTGGCTTTCAATACTTCTGGTCACCGACCCTCTTCACCAGTGGAGGAGCTCCGGACACTGCTGACAAGGACCACCAGCGCCCCATTAAAACCTCAGCAACGCCTCGTTCTCCTGCGGAGTTTCATCCAGCCGCGCCTGCTCCATCGTTTGCTCTTGGGAGGCTGCACACTCCGCCTGCTCTACGAGTTGGATGTCCTCACCCGCGCAGCGTTGCGGCGATGGCTTAAGCTTCCTCGCGACACGCCAGTCCCGTTCTACCATGCTTCCAATCGGGACGGTGGCCTTGGCGTCCCAGCGCTCATCACTCAAGTAACCCGTCTCCGTCTGGCGCGTTTGGAGAGCCTCTCTTCGTCCACCTGGGATGCCGCTGCTCGGGCGTTCCATCTTGCTCCGACCCGCTCCGGGTGTGCCTGGGCTCGTCGAGCTTCAACCTGCGATGGCATCATGTTAAGGACTGCCCCTCAAGTCTGTTCGTACTGGGCGAGGATCTGTGTTGATGGCAGAGGTCTCCGAGGTGCCGCAGCCGTCCCCTTCGTCCACGGTTGGATGACTGACGGATCGTCCCTGGTGACTGGGACAGACTTCATAGACATCTTGAAAGTCCGTGGCAACGTGGTCCCCACCAGGTCCCGGTCGTCAAGGGGTCACCCTGAGGAAGACCGCCGGTGCCGTGCGGGCTGCGCAGCCATTGAGACCTTGGCCCACGCAGTCCAGCACTGTCCTATGTCCAACGGCTCCAGGCACCGTCGTCACGATGGAGTGGCCATCTACCTCGCCTCCTGCCTAAGAAGAAAAGGTTGGCATGTCCAACGTGAGCGCCAGCTGGCCACCTCTCGAGGCCTACGGAAACCTCATTTTGTATGGCCGTAATGAGGTCCACGTCGTGGATGTCCAGATTGCCGGTTGTGGACGAGCACTCAACACCCTACACCGGGAGAAGGCAGCCGTATACGACACCACCGAGATTGCTGACCTGCTGAGGGCGTCCTCTCCTTCCGAGATGCCCGTCCGCTTCACTTCTGCGGCGGCCTCCTTTCGCGGTCTCTGGGCCTCCGAGTCAGCCTCCTCCCTCCTAAGCCTGGGTGTGACCAAGGGACAGCTAAAGATCGCGACAATCAAGATCCTGCAAGGCACCGTTAGAGCTTGGAGGACTTCTCAGAGTGCGACCACAAGCCGCATCAACGATATTTGTGCGGCCTGAAGGCCTCCTGAAGACTCTCCTGAAGACGCTTGTAACGCGTTTGAGTGTACCGCGTTTCTTTTCTCTCTGTAACGCGTTGTGTACTGTTTGTAGTATCTCTTGCATGCCCTGTGGCCACAGGAACGTTGCCTGTAATTGGGGACCCCGCCCTCTCGGGGGAACGCTTTTTAATAAAAGTTCTCAATAGCTAAATGCCACAAAGGACGACCAAGTATAATACCCACCATGTGTTTGAAATACAATTCATTCGAAGTGGAGTGAGAGGCGGAAGTAAGAATAATCTGCTTTCGGTAACTAAATGCCACAAAGGACGACCAAGTATACCATCTGTTTGAAATACAATCCATTCGAAGTCGAGTGATAGGCGGAAGTAAGAATAACCTGCTTTCCTGCGGGGTCCTGGGTCCTCGGAGGAGTCCGAGGGCCCGTTATAGGGCAGAGCTCTAGGTGAGCTTCGGAAACGGACTGTCCTGGCCAACCAACCCCGCCTCCTCGTGGTAGGACCTGGGCAACGCACAGAGGCATTACGCCCTGGCCGGCTAAAGGAGCTCTGGGAGGCAAATTTAGCAGTGGGGGTAGCTGCCCCACGATGCTGCGCACCCTATGGGATGACCCATACTGGGGAAACCTCCAGGATGATGAAAGGTCGTGGTAGAGTATATACCGGAGTGGCTATTCCCCAATGGTACTCGGCGCCCGGGCAACGTCCCTTTGGCTAACTTCTGTGGCGCGTGGTCGTAACCCAGCTTCTTGGGAGCCGAGACCTAGCCTGCGTAACACAAGTACTGGGAGGTCTCGGTTCGTCCGATGTTTATGGCAGCCTCCTGTAACGGTGCCTACGGATTTATCCGCAAACCGGGGAAAGGTTGGTCGAGGTCTCTTTGGGGCCCTCGGATGAGGCCGGGAGGTATTGCTACCCTCCTATAATCCAGCACATTTCGAGGCTGAGGAGTACGGGGTATATCCTTGTGCTACCCATTTCTGGTTTGCTTTTTCCACAATGGCCTGAAGTCCCAACACGCCTGCTGTCGTCTGTTGATACATCTCCCACAGTTTCGCTTCCATCCCGCTATGCAGACACTTTTTTTCCTCTCGCCTACCACACATCACGAAGTTGCATTAACCATTCAGGCATTAAAACCTTTGAGCTCAACAGGTTACGATGAGATATCGTCGTGCTTCCTGAAGCGATTCTCTAATTATTTATCTGAACCGTTGTCAGAAATATTTAACGCTTGTTTTCTTCAGGGGGTTTTTCCACGAGAACTCAAACTTGCAAAAGTCATACCCATACATAAGAAGGGCGCTAGGTCAGATGTTGGAAACTTCAGACCTATTTCCCTCTTACCTTCATTAAGCAAGCTGCTTGAAAAGCTAATTCTGGTTAGGCTTGAACGTTTCTTTGAAGATAACAACCATTTTAGCGATTGTCAATTCGGATTCCGTAAAAAGAAGTCCACTACACTTGCACTTGTCCACGCTACCGAAAAGATTCGTACTAATATTGAAGCCAAATTACTAACTATGGGGATATTTGTGGATCTCACCAAAGCCTTCGACCTGATCAACCACAGCATTCTACTCACTAAACTGGAAAGATATTGTATCAGAGGTGTTCCATTATCACTCTTGCAAAATTACTTGGAGGGTCGTGAGCAGTTTGTTTTCAACTGTGGCTCATCATCATTCCCTCGCCCGTTGACCACTGGAGTCCCACAAGGTTCTCTTTTGGGTCCCTTCTTATTCCTAGTATACATCAACGATCTTCCAGACTTCCTCTCCTCTACCTGTTTTCTTTACGCAGATGATACAAATATTTTTGTCGAGGATACTCACTTGCCCAACCTATTTCGTAAGGCATCGTTTGTTACAAAAATTACACATGTGGCTAACATCGAATAAGTTGCTGGCCAACACACAGAAAACGACGTATGTTGTATTCCACCCCGTCCAAAGAATTCTTGATTTTTCTGGCATGCAACTTTCCCTCGGAAGTCTTATTATTGCCCGTGCAACGACGGCTAGGTTCTTGGGTGTTATACTCCACGAACACCTAAACTGGCAGGCGCACATTAGTCACGTTCAAAATAAAATCACGTCAGGTCTGTATGCTCTAGCTAAGCTCAGGTCCTTTGTCCCTATCAACACTTTGCTCATTGTTTATTACGCGCTGTTCCATTCACACCTTTCCTACGGCCTGGAGGTATACGGTCTTACGTATTGCAGCAACTTACAGCCTTTGCTGGTGGCTCAGAAAAGGGCGCTCCGTATTATACTCAATTTACGTCCTCGAGAATCCGTAAGGTTTGCTTTTCCACTTCTTGGTGTCCTTAACATTTTCGACCTTCTGAAGTACAAAGTGTCTCTGATCATGCACGATCTCTTTCACACACCTGCTAACAGGCACCAGATTCCCGTACAAAATCCTGCTCGGCCTTACCCGCTTAGGCACGACACCAATACACTGCATTTTCCCACGCCTCGAACTAATTATGGCTCACTATCATTAGCATGTTTTGGCAGCTAGACCTGGAATAATCTGCCCCGAAACTTGCGCACAATTACCAACTCCACCGCTTTTAAGCGCAGTATTAAATACTACTTCCGCTCATCTCAATAGATCGCAACATGTTATTGTCATTTTTCCTGTCTTTGTCTTCCCTCACTCTCCCCATCGACTCGGATGTGTTAATGTATTTTTTTTTGTATCCTAGTTTCCAACTGTACTCATGACAGTGCTCCTCACCCAGTGTGTTTCATTGAATTGTGTTCCTGCCTGGACTGCATCACAGGGCTTGCCCTCGCAGTCCTGTTTATTATTGTATGTTGTTTTTCGTTGTTTGTGAGCAATAAAAGAAAGAAAGAAAGAAAGAAAGTCGGATAGGGGGTGGAACCGTCTGAAGGCCGTCAGGCAACGTGCCTCGAAGCATCTCCCTGCCGGGAGATAGGAAACGTGATGGGTTCTTTTAGTGTTCATCACTGGTGTCCTTTCACGTTGCCAACGGCGGCAATCCCTTGTGGTACCCGGTGTACGGGCACAGTTCCTGTGGCTAACTTCCGTGGCGTGTGGTTGTAACCCAGCTTCATGGGGGCCGGAACCTAGCCTGCAAGACACGAATACCGGGAGGTGTGGCGGCCTCTTGTAGCAGCACCCGTAGGGGTAAAACCCTGTTTCCTTTTGCTGGGTATAAGTTCACCGGGACCGCTTTGTGGTGAGGGGAAAGTTTTTCCGTCCCCTTCCCCGTTCCACAGGGGCCCTCAGGGAGGCTAGGAGGGGTGGCGTCCTCCTGTAATCCAGCCTGGAAGTAGAGGGGTGCGGGGGGCTTTGGCAACCCCCGGCGCTATCAGTCGAGTGGTGTGGTGCGAGGGCGCTAGCCGGTGGTGGGCCGGAGCCAGGCACGTATCTCAGCCAGCTGGGGCCTCTCTCAGGGTTTATCTCTGTTGGGGGGTCTCGGCTATGTACGGCGAGCACTGCCGAGTCATCAAGTGTGCGAAAGATGGCAAGGGGTGTCTCCCGGTGGTCCTGTACTGCGATAGGGGGCGCTCCGCGCCAGACATACATAGCTAAATGCCACAAAGGACGACCAAGTATAATACCCACCATGTGTTTGAAATACAATCCATTCGAAGTCGAGTGATAGGCGGAAGTAAGAATAAAAGCTTTCACAGATCGACGGAGCTGTCTGGCGTGGTGCTAATACTGCTCCCTCACAGATCGCTGCCTGGGACCTGGATGCTGCCCTGTTCCTGCTCTCTACGATTCTTGCCCAGTCTACCAGGTGCTGCTGGGCCTACCGGGAGGTCGAGGAGTGCGACGGTTCTACGGATGCGGTGTTGCGGCGCTGGACGTGTTTGCTAGGACTACGGGTGATACTGGACTGGGGCTAGTGTCCCCTACGTTTTGCTAGATCCCCGTATGCGATGTCCCGCATCCAATATAGCGGAGTCCACAGTGCTGCAGTAGGCTAAACCTCCAGTGGCTGCACCCTTTAACTCCTTGTCCCTTTGGATGTCCCAGTCGATCAATTCTGTTGAAAAGACACCTGAGAGCTCGCCACGGATTAATTAGAGCTTCAAGGAATTGCCGCAAGAGGGCTTGAGGTGGTCCCTGTGGTGGCGCTACTGTGCCTAGAGGTCGCTGCGATCTTCTTGCTCACTGGCTGTCGGATTAACGAATCAGGAGCCGGAATAACTCTTTATAAAGACCTGTACCTGCTGCCTCCCTTCACACAGCTCGACGGGGCTGTCTGGCGTGGTACTAATACTGCTCCTTCACAGGCTGGTTACAATCTTACCTCTTCCTTATGACCACCGTCGAGCTGTGTGCTAGTAGTAGTAGCATATTTGCTAGTGTTATATGTTGTAGTGTAAGATTATGTTGTGTGTTGACAATGTGCACTGGTGTGTTTTCCCCTTTTGACTAGGGCGCATTGTTCCTTGTTTATCTTCAGACCATTGTATCCCGGAGGCATCCCTCGGGACTCGCTGGGGATTTTGGTCCACTATTTAAATACTAATGCTCCCTCAGGTACTGAGTGTCTTACTTATCATGGCAGCCTGTCAGGCGACAGGTCCTGAGGGATTGGTCGGATGTCCTAATTGCGGAAAATCTTTTAAGGAAAGGGGCCTAGGACTGCATCTTAGGAAGTGCGACCCTATCCTTTACAATCAAAGAGCCAACACCGCTCGATCCAATGTTCAGTGGACCCGTGAAGAGCTTATATTGATGGCGGAAAAAGAGGTAGACTTGGTTGAAGTTCACGCTGTCCGATTTATTAACATAGATCTAGAGAAATATGTGGCCAATCGCACGGTCGAGCAGATCAAAAACAGAAGGAAGCAACCGGACTATAAAATATTAGTGAAAGAGGCACAGGAAAGATACGTGGCCAACATTTCTCCCCCTCCCGATATTGCTTCATCTTCTGGTCAGAACCAAGCCTCTCTCCAAATGACCAGGGTGCTAAATGAGACGGAGAACGTACCAGTGGGAGAGATGGTTGGTGGTCAAGAATCCCCGAGGGTTGAGAATGATCATGGTGATCTGACTGACAACGATCTCTCGCTAATTCACCATATTGAGGAACATGTCCGACTTATGCCTTCCTCTATGACCTCTCCCTATCATGATAGTTCTGCAGTAAATCCTTTGGTAGACCAATCCCAGATCCGTCCTAACATTGAAGATCAAGGACTAAAGGAAAGGATATTCGACGCCCTGATGTCGCACTGCCAGAATCGTGGTCCCGGGCGTAATCCTGCTTTACAGAACATTATCAAGACATTTTTGCAGGGGGATTTCTCCTTTGCCAATTTAGATCGCTGGTTCCAGACAATGGCTTCAGAGCCCAATGGCCGCCAGCAGCGTCCCCAAGATCCGAAGCGTCGTCACCATACTACCCAGCAGCTTCGGGGACCTTCAAAAAGAACTCTTCGACGACGTCTCTATGCCCAATATCAACACCTTTTCCACAGAAACAAGCGGAAACTGGCTTCGAAAATATTTGATGGGAATAACCTAAGCAATGGCAAGCCTGAGGAGGTCCTGAACTTCTGGTCTCGGATATTTGCCACAGCTTCCGACGACTTCACCGGCCTGGATACTCGGAGCCCTGGCGAGATCCTACAGTTCGAAGTCATCACCACCGACGATGTCCGTAGAGCTTTGGTGGGAATGAAGTCTGCCCCTGGCCCGGATGGTACGACCTGTGATGCCCTAAAAAGTGTTCCGGCAGAAGACCTTGCCGCCATTTACAATTTGCTGTTGTGGATAGGTCGTCTTTCCCCCTTTCTAACCGGAGACAGGACCATCTTTATTCCTAAAACAAAGATAAGTACAATTCCGGAAGACTTCCGCCCGATAACAATTGCGCCAGTTGCCCTCCGCGTTTTTCATAAAATTATTGACCATCAGCTCAGGAGTTCTATTAAGTTAGACATGGTTCAGAGAGCTTTTAGGCCCACTGATGGCGCTTTTGAAAACCTAACCTTACTCCGAACAATGTTGAAGGAAGCCAGAAAAAGATGTCGTAGCCTGCCTCTTGTATCAGTAGACCTTAGACGGGCATTTGACTCGGTTCCTTTTTCCGCCATCTTTAAGGCTTTAGAACTACGTGGTGTTGACCCGCTAGTGAGGAAGTACATCCAAAACTTTTACGAGAACAGTTCTGTTACCTTGGAGTTTATGAGTTCCACTAAGACTGTTAGGCCTGCTAAAGGAGTGAGGCAGGGCGATCCCCTTTCTCCCCTATTTTTTAACCTTATACTTGACAGTTTTCTGGCTGCACTTCCGGAACACATCGGGCCCGATATCCAAGGGCAACGGTTAAACGCATTGGCTTTTGCTGATGACGTTATCCTCTTAGCCGAAACCCCGGTTGGCCTTCAGCGTCTTCTCGATCAGTTCATGCTGTTTGCCGGTGCGAATGGTTTGGAAATCAATGTTGGGAAATGTGCCTCCCTAACCCTTACCCCTTCCGGCAAACAAAAATTAGTTGCGGTAACAGCACATGAATATTTGGTGGGAGGTGACCATATTCCGGTGCTCACAATTGCAGAAAGATTTAAATATCTAGGTGTTTGGATTGATTCCTTCGGGCGACTTTCCCGTTGTCTAGATTCAGCAGGAGAAGACATTTTGGCCATGCGCAATAGTCCGCTAAAACCTCATCAGAAAATGGTAATCCTGCTATACTATTCCCTGCCTAGGTTAACCCATGATTGGTCAGTCTCCGACATCAACATCCCGATGATTCAGAAATATGACCAGCAGATCCGTAAATGTGTTAGGGAATTTATTCATCTGCCTCACGATGCCCCCAATGCATTCCTGTATACGAATATGGCTGATGGCGGCTTGGGCATTCCGTGCTTAGAATATTGTCTACTGAGGATACGGCTATCCCGTCTTCAGGCCATCCAGAATAAAACAGATGACCCCTATCTGATGGCTCTTGCAGCATCTCCCTTTATTGTAAAAGAGTGTAATAGGATTATACATCATTTACAGGTCGGCAGTCATGATCTGACATCGAAGTTAGCTCAGCAACACTACTGGAGAATCCACCTACTCGGCACTACTGATGGACGAGGCCTGGAGGAGATGTGGTCGTCCCCGTCAGCCTTTTGGATCAGGGACACTCCAGCCTTCCTGTCGGCGGCCGAGTGGGTGGATCTCATAAAACATCGTATTCACGCCCCCCCCCCCCCAACACGGGTGAGATGTGCACGAGCCCGTTTTAAAATCACTAGGTGTAGTGCTGGATGCCATTATTCAGAGACCATAGCACATGCAATACAAAGCTGTCCCAAAACGCATGGTGCACGCATGAAGCGTCATGATAATATTGTACATAAATTACAGAATTGGTTAGCTGGTATTGGTGCCACTGTGTAAAAGGAACCAAGGATACTCATCCAGGAGAACGTATATAAGCCAGATTTAGTTGTTTGCAAAGATGGCATCGCATACATAATGGGCGTACAAATAAGAGGTGAATTCAGACCCTTGAGTGTATTTTCACGTGACAAAATTTTAAAGTACTCCATTTCTGGGTTCGACGACAAGATTATTGAACTAACGGCAGCTTCGAGGGTGTTACATGTTCCCATAACTTTCTCCGAACGTGGTTCTATGGAAAGAAGGGCCAGCACAATATTAAAGGACCTGGGTCTGTCCCCTCGGTGTCTGGCCCTTCTGTGCTTATTTGTGTGCCTTGGGTCGCTGTACTGTTTTAAGTTTTTTTTTCAGGTCAACCGGCCGAGTGTAAGGGTTTTTAGCTTTTCCCGAAAAAAAAAGCAAAGAATTTATTGTATATTTCTGCAATAAAAAGTTGATAGCTAAATGCCACAAAGGACGACCAAGTATAATACCCACCATGTGTTTGAAATACAATCCATTCAAGGTCGAGTGATAGGCGAAAGTAAGAATAATCTGCTTTCGGTAGCTAAATGCCACAAAGGACGACCAAGTATAATACATACCATGTGTTTGAAATACAATCAATTCGACGACGAGTGATAGGCGGAAGTAAGAATAATCTGCTTTCGGTAGCTAAATGACACAAAGGACGACCAAGTATAATACCCACCATGTGTTTGAAATACAATCCATTCAAAGTCGAGTGATAGGCGGAAGTAAGAATAATCTGCTTTCGGTAACTAAATGCCACAAAGGACGACCAAATATCATACCCACCGTGTTTGATATACAATCCATTCAAAGTCGAGTGATAGGCGGAAGTAAGAAGAATCTCCTTTGGGTAGCTAAATGCCACAAAGGACGACCAAGTATAATACCCACCACGTGTTTGAAATCCAATCCATTCGAAGTCGAGTGATAGGCGGATGTAAGAATAATCTGCTTTCGGTAGCTAAATGCCACAAAGAACTACCAAGTATAATACCCACCATGTGTTTGAAATACAATCCATTCGAAGTCGAGTGATTAGCGGAAGTAAAAATAATCTGCTTTCGGTAGCTAAATGCCACAAAGGACGACCAAGTATAATACCCACCACGTGTTTGAAATACAATCCATTCGAGGTCGAGTGATAGGCGGATGTAAGAATAATCTGCTTTCGGTAGCTAAATGCCACAAAGGACGACCAAGTATAATACCCACCGTGTGTTTGAAATACAATCCATTCGAAGTCGAGTGATTAGCGGAAGTAAAAATAATCTGCTTTCCTCCTCCTTGTCCTCGGTCCTTGTCCTCGGTGTGTGAGGGTCCTTGGGTCCTCGGAGGAGTCTGAGGGCTCGTTATAGGGCGGAGCTCTAGTTGAGCGTCGGAAACGGTCTGTCCTGGCCAACCAACCCCGCCTCCTCGTGGTAGGACCTGGGCAACGCACAGAGGCATTACGCCCTGTCCGGCTGAAGGAGCTCTGGAAGGCGAATCTCGCAGTGGGAGGTAGCTGCCCCACGATGCTGCGCACCCTATGGGTTGACCCTCACTGGGGAAGCCTCCAAGATGACGTAAGGCCGTGGTAGTGTATATACCGGAGTGGTTATTCCCCAATGGTACTCGGCGCCCGGGCAAAGTCCCTTTGGCTAACTTCTGTGGCGCGTGGTCGTAACCCAGCTTCTTGGGAGCCGGGACCTAGCCTGCGTAACACAAGTACTGGGAGGTCTCGGTTCGTCCGATGATATGGCAGCCTCCTGTAACGGTGCCTACGGATTTATCCGCAAACCGGGGAAAGGTTGGTCGAGGTCTCTTTGGGGCCCTCGGATGAGGCCGGGAGGTATTGCTACCCTCCTGTAATCCAGCACATTTGGAGGCTGAGGGGTACGGGGTATATCCTTGTGCTACCCATTTCCGGTATGCTTTTTCCACAATGGCCTAAAGTCGGAGTGGTGGTGGAACCTTTTAAAAGGCCGTCAGGCGACGTGCCTCGCAGCATCTCCCTGCCGGGAGATAGGAAACGTGATGGCTTCTTTTGGTGTTCATCACTGGTGTCCTTTCACGTCGCCAACGGCGGCAATCTCTGGTGGTACCCGATGTTCGGGCAAAGTTCCTATGGCTAACTTCCGTGGCGTGTGGTTGTAACCCAGCTTCCAGGGGGCCGGAACCTAGCCTGCAAGACACGAATACCGGGAGGTGTGGCGGCCTCTTGTAGCAGCAGCCATAGGGGTAAAACCCTGTTTCCTTTTGCTGGGTTTATGTTCATCGGGACCGCTTTGTGGTGAGGGGAAAGTTTTTCCGCTCCCTTCCCTGTTCCACAAGGGCCCTCAGGTAGGCTAGGAGGGGTGGCGTCCTCCTGTAATCCAGCCTGGAAGCTGAGGGGTGCGGGGGGCTTTGGCAACCCCCTGCGCTATCTGTCGAGTGGTGTGGTGCGAGGGCGCTAGCCGGTGGTCGAAGCCAGGCACGTATCTCGGCCAGCTGGGGCCTCTCTCAGGGTTTATCTCTGTTGGGGGGTCTCGGCTATGTACGGCGAGCACTGCCGAGTCATCAAGTGTGCGAAAGATGGCAAGGGGTGTCCCCCGGTGGTCCTGTACTGCGAGTGGGGGCGCTCCGCGCCAGACATACATAGCTAAATGCCACAAAGGACGACCAAGTATAATACCCACCATGTGTTTGAAATACAATCCATTCGAAGTCGAGTGATAGGCGGAAGAAAGAATAATCTGCTTTCCTGACGCACCTCGGGATGGACCTTTCACCCGAAAAGTGCGTCGAGCTCCCTTTCACGCGTAAAGCTATGGCCAATTTCCCACTTTGGCTTGGTTTAAAGAAGCTAGAACCAGTACGCTTTCATCGCTTCCTTGGCGTGGTAATCGACTCGGACTTGCGCTGGACTCGGCACATTAAACACCTTGAAACTAAAGTGCAGCGATGGCTCCCCGCAATCCAACATCTTTCTGGCCCAGGATGGGGCTGTGATCAGCGTTCCCTGCTCGCGGTTCACGCGGCATTGGTGAGGGCAACTGTGCTTTACAGCCTTCCTATTCTGCACAGGATATCAACAACTTCATTAAATACGCTTCGGTCTCTGTTTGCTCGAAGCCTTCGTCGATGCCTCGGAGTTCCAAGAATGGCTGAAACACGACAAGTACTGGCTGAAGCTGGTGAGCTCCCGATTGAAGTTCTCCGTGAACGGGAAACGGCTCGGCACTACCTCCGTTTGCGTGCTCACATTCCCCGCCACCCGCTACTCAGGAAAATTCGATACCGCCCTGGAAGCGACTTCTATCGGGTAGCGCAGAGGACACGCCAGACTCTCACTGGCTTCATAACTAAGGACACTATACCGCCGGAAGCCCCCTGGTCTCTACCGGTACCGCCCACTTTTGTACGCCTCCCAAACCTTCTGCAAAGAAGAGATCAGGTCCCCCCTCAAGTCCTCCGAGCCCATTTTCATGCTCTGGTAGACGAGAAGTTTTCTACGTTTACGGCAGCATATACTGATGGCGCATCCCGAAACAACAAGTCCGCCTCAGCCTTCGTCATTCCATCCGAAGGCGTCGTGCACGGAAGACGCCTTTCACATCCAACCTCCTCCACAGCTGCGGAACTCTATGCCATCCTTTTCTTTCTACAACACATCGCTGATTTTCCACCCCGGGAATGGGCAGTCTTTACAGACTCTAAATCTGCACTTCAAGCAATTGAAACTTCCGGCATACGAGGCCCATCCGCACCCCTAGTCACAGACGTGTTAATGGCTTACCACACTATCTACGCCGCAGGCCACAGGCTAGTTCTCCAGTGGGTTCCAGCCCATTGTGGTGTCGTGGGGAACGAGCAGGCCGACAGCGCCGCAGAAGCAGCACTCTCGTCTCGGAAGCGGACCCGTATTGTTCTGCTCAGAGGAGACCGCCGTTCAATTCTGCGACGTCTAGTGACACCCCTGGCTTCCCGCCAACGGACAACCGACATTCTTCCCCCCTCGATGTTGAACAGAGTTGATCCCACGCTCGCTTTCCGCATGTCACGAAACACATCTCGTCAGGATGCTGCATTAATCCACCGCATGCGCCTCGATGTGGCCTTTACAGCTCAGTGGCGTTACCGCTTGAGACAAATGGATTCTCCCACCTGCTGCCACTGTGGTGCTCTTGAGGATCTGGAGCACATTCTTCTTCATTGCCCTCACTACGAACCTTCCCGAACCACACTCTCCGAGTCTCTTCGTCAGCTGGACTCTCGCCCTTTCTCCCTACCGAAATTGCTTGGTCCCTGGCCCAATCCAGCCCAGCAACGCTCTGCGCTCAAAGGTCTTCTGACATTTCTGGACACCATCGGACTTCGATCGTTATTGTAAAGGGGCACGTTATTTTATTCCCCCCATTCCACCAAGCACTGGGGTAGAGTATCGCCTGTTGCGATGAAACTCCCCACTCTCCAAGGCCGAAAATAAAGTTGTTGTTGTTTGCTTTCTTAATAATATTTGCGCGCGGAGTAGCTGTTATCACCGACGTGCAAGTCCGTGGGGACTGCCGATCCCTTGCTGCATTGAGCGAGGAAAAGCGACGGAAATATAATACGGTAGCCTTCAACGACAGGGTCCGGGAGTTAACAGACTGCGCAGAAATCTACCATGAGCCAATAACACTGAATGAACGTGGCTGCATGGATAGGGGTACGGTACGCTTTCTGAGATAGGGCTTCCTGGGTAGGGCTCGTTAGACAGCAGATGTCACATATCTGTCTACTGGTGTCCCTAGGTTCAATAAAGTGTTTCTTTTCTCTTATGCGGGGCACCAGTGGTCATTTGTACTTGGTCAATCTCCCATGTGAAAGAGAAAAAGATTTACTGCTTGCAATAAAAGATCCTAGCTAAATGCCACAAAGGACGACCAAGTATAATACCCACCATGTGTTCGTTCGAAATACAATCCATTCGAAGTCGAGTGATAGGCGGAAGTAAGAATAATCCCGGACGAGCCCCCAGGGGGGCAAAATCCAACCTGTGACCTCCCCGTGGTGCACCCTGGACCCTGGCGAAGTGAGCGTTCTCTGCGAGCTAACCAAGTGACCGACGCAGGCTCTGGTGTAGGTGGTGAAGATTTTTGTGACAGCACCGTATAGTGTGTGTCTATACAGGGTGTCCCGCCGAAAAAGGACCAGGGGCTAATGAAAAAACAGAGTGATCTACACAAATGGAACGAACCAACTGTACGTGCTTGGCTGTTGTGTGGTCTATCCAAAAATATATTTTTCATCGCCCCTTGTCAATTAATTAGCGATAATTAATTTTCCAACTTTTTAATTATCGGTTTTAGCTCTCAGATGTCAATGAGGAAGTTGTAGTACATGTCGAAAAAGACGCAACTGAAGTGGTTCGAGGTTGCTATGGCCTGTGGTTTAGTTTTTTCCCGGATTTAAAAATTGGTTTCTGAAGCCGCGCGCACCACAGAGCGCTTCCCATAATTCGGCGCCCGCGTGCGACGATTGCAGTGCACTCTGATAGGTGTGCCGTGAAACAGGTGAAATATCTTCCTCTTGTGTGAAGTGGCCCAAGGATGGTCTCCAAGTGCTAATATCAAAGTCAATGTACGCCGGAGGGCGCTGGAATCGTCGCGCGCGGGTGCCGTATTGCCGGACTTTTAAAGGGACCGAAAAGTGAATATAAACCTATCGAAACTCTATGTTCAGCGAAAAGCTTGAACCTTCAAAAGTTCAAATATCAAAAAGGTCCGCTGAAATCGGTGTAGTTTTTCTGAAATCGAGTTTTCCATAATTGCATGTCCAGGGACCTAGTAGGAAACCGAGCAGTCTGTCAACAGTTGCATGACCCCGCGCCATCTGTCGAGGACACATGTAATACGCGCACTTCCGTGCACTAATCCGGTGAAAACGAAAATGGCAGTGGGCATTTGGGACCACTTTCTACGTCGAGAATGTCGAGCCTCTTGAACATGAGTGCGTTGGAATTCCGCATTCGATAACTGTCGCTCACACAGAACTGTTGTTTGTGCGTTAGCGTGGTGGAAAGTGTGTTCTTCGCAGCAGAAGATTCCTTGTCCAGAGATTAATCGGAGTCACATTCGTCCTCAGGAGTAGCTCATCGTGCCGTGAACATGCACTGCTTTGTGAAATTTCCATGTATCAGGGAGAAGCACTTGTGTAAGCCGAAACAAGCGCTGTTTTTTCGTCGTGCAGGTGTTCATATGTGAAACGCAAACTGACGGATACTACGGATGGATACTACGGTTTTTGCTGCCGAGAGGTAGAGAATGCGTGTGGGAGGCAGACAGTCAATTGTATTAGAACTAACGAATATTTCGAAATACTGTGCCTTGACACCGAAGTACTGCAAGTGTCTTTTACATACATCCGAGAAACCGAAGAGCGTGGCAACATACACGGCAGCGCCATGTGGTCTTTACGCGCTACTTGAACGGCAAACTGGACGGAAAACCCTTATTTCTGCAGGAAATTCCGTTATACCACCTGTCTTCCATTCACAAGGATATGGGGTGCTCCGAGAAAATACAATAGAAAGTACTCCACTGGATCTCGATCTGCGTCATGCATGCAATTAGGGATGCTTTCCCATCAGTGCGCAGACTTGTAGAAATGTTGATGTCAGCATATTTTCATTTCGTGCTTGCGGCAAGTTTTTCTCGTTGCTTTTTCTTTGCTGTCACAGCATATTATAATTTGTAGTTTGTTCCTGGAGGGTTAAGTAACCTGTGGCCATAGATGTATTTGTAGATTATACTCATGTCTCAATTGTATATGTGAGGAGTAAGTAAGATAATTTTCATCAGTGTCATTCAGCTGAACTGTGTTCATAACCTTTTAGTATACTTCTTAGTGACCACGTTTTCAAATGTCAATTACTATTTGAACCAAGATTGGGGTTTAACACTTAATTAACTCTGTTTTGCTAAACGGAGTACTTGTAACTGATTCATTATCACGTCACCAACTAACATTTGTAAACAAGGACTTGAGGGCTGACTTCAATTATTATTAACCCTTGATCTGGGTTCAAAGTTCACCATGCACCATTGGTGTGCATAGTACTCCAAAATGGCTAAACAATTTATTGCATAAGTTCTCTGTCACTGTAATTGAGATGTACTTTTGTAAAGTACTTTTGACAGCCCTGCAAATTGAAACTGTCTTCAGTGTACACTACAAATGCATTGTAACATTTGATTGAAATATAATATAAGAGCAGAAGCAACGTTTTGTCACAACCCAAACTATATATTGCTTTTTTATTGTCCAGGGATTTAGGAAACAGAGTAGGACTTTCTGCCCTCTGATGGTTTGATGTACTTGATAGAGATGTAAAACCTGCAAGAAAATAAACAAGATACGTATAAACAGTTTTACCTTTTGCTTTTGAAGTTAACAAGCTTGTTATATTTTACCATTTGTTCACTTTTGTGTTCTCTGTTGGTGAAAAGATTACAGGAACAATAATGCTGCAGATCAAACAATGAGCTGTCATCTTGATGAAGATGAGAACATTTCTTCAGGCATGCTATGTGAGACAAAAGAAATGTACAATGAAGGTTGTACAAAAACAGCAAATTTCCGTCGACTAAAACTTTATATATGTGGATGTTACCACATGGTGTAGTTTCCTTCGAAAAGTTGTACTAGGCAAGGTTGTTTGGTAGTTGTTGGTAGGTTGTTGGCATGTTGATGTGCTATACCGTTATAGCACATAAATATAAATGAGGGGCAAACACAGTAGACTGCGTGATGGCTGCAAACTAAAGTAAAGATTTATTCAACAGAACAAGAAACCGAAAGCATGAGTAGAGAGGCAGTGCCCATGCAGTATATGGTGAACCACACTAATCTCTGAGAAGGTAGGATCGGAAGAGCAATAAAGAGAAATGACAGCTGCGTCCGAGATAGGGAACTCTGCAAATTTAGGACCAATACGATGTGGTAACCTTGCATGGCTCACTACAGCTCTTACACACATTGAACAATTCCAGTAGTGGGGCTTCAAAGACAATGAACGTTCGCTGTTTCATTGGGCATTCAAGTGTAGAGGATGCATCTCTTGAAAATTAATTAGCGTTCCTTAGTCATGAAGTCATAACTACACCTCCACAGGAAGTATTCTTGTACCCTTCAAACAAGCTATAGTAGTACTCATCGGTTTATTCTCCTATTGTTGACGTTATACTAATGTTCTGCACCTGTCCAAAGACTCCAAAAAAATGTCACAAAGTCTGCAACACGTAACAAATCTAGTGCTTTCATCTCTGGACTTTGCATACTTGCTTTCAGCTATTTCTGTCATGTCAACTTGAGTGCCTGGATGACAGACACACGAAGCAGTCTTGCGCCACTTCAACACTGGAAGGCCCCTAAAACTAAATTTGTTGATGTTGACAATGTTGAGTACGGGACAAGTAGGATAACATAAGTTAAATGGAATACGTCATCGCTATATTATAATTTATACATGTGTGACGCCTGTACGTACCTAAGACGTTGTGTTGAACTCGTCACCTCGGTGAACCAAAATCACTGGTTACTGAGCATCAGTGTGCTTCGTTACGTGTTTGCAAATCGCCTTCTACGGCATATTCGTAGTCATCGGCAGCAAAATGAGCTGAGCACACACGACCACTGATCTCGATTGTAAAAGGCTGGATCGCGGATAGGGAGCGCGAGCGTGAGGAAACCGGCCGCCATCTTACTGTACCCACAACAGCCGCCGCAGCGATCATGGCAACTTCTTGCAATTACGGTCGTACCAACCGTACTGGCAAGGATACAGGGCCTAAATTTCTACAGGTGAGTAATTCTTTGTCAAGGAATAAATAGGCGTCCATTCTGTATATTTAGTTGACCATTATGAAGTGTTTTTTTGTTCAAAACGAGCACTGGATGCAGGTTGTTTGATCGCTCTTCCGAGGTTCAATCGAGCACACTTGCATGTTACCTGGTGGCAAATACAGTTTGAGTGCATAATGTGCTTGAAAGAACATGTTATAGTACACTGGTAGTGTTGTCATCAATATATGTGCGAGCACTCGAGCGCGTTTTTGCATGCATTGCTAGCATGGTACACGGTGTTCTCTACGGAAGCGAGTGCACATTCATTTCTTTGAATTACCTTCGCGCACAAGTTCGGTATTACGTCGTAATTAGACCAAGATTGTCACCTTTTTTCATGTATTGGTATTGTTTTGTGCCTTGGTTTGATTTTTGACACAGAATGCTACGTGACGGTGGTGTGGCGCGACTTGGATAACGCCTTGTGTCTCACCTGTATCGTCAGCTTGTTACGATAATAATAATTTGTAGCGTGCCGTGCTATTTGTAGCAGTTTTTAAGGCAAAAGTGGTGTCTCGTCAATACAGGTTTCGTCATGTGGACTACCCAGTGAATAATCTGTGCAGTGTGATACGACTGGGTGTACAGATAAGTACCAAGTTCCTCATCCACTGGTTTCTACTTTACAGGAAGGAACCACCTCAGTGCACGCACTGTGGTTAGCCTCTCTCAAATTTGCACATTTTCATACATGTTGACATCAGAAACACACCTTAGGCTCCTTCACCCAGCAATATAATAATTATAATTCTTTTAGAAGAGTTCCCCATATTCGTTTTAGAATAGGTTTTAATCTTTTCAATTTTTAGAAGATACAGGGATTGTAAGCCATGTTTTAAACTGATGTTTTAACATTTGTCCAATGCATTTATTAAACAACATTCATTTTTAACTGGTAGCACACAATCCAATGTTCTGATGTATTATTGCCTTTGTTGTCGATGCACCATAAAAATTGGAATAATCATCAATACAGGTTACTTCACAGCTGCCTCAACATACTCAAGAAATGGGTGCAGAACCTGCGTAATGCCAACAAACTTTGACTACCACAGCACCTCCAGAAAGTAAAAGCATATGTGTCACATGGGATTTTTAAAGGCATTCACAGTATATAATACCTTGTGTGAACTGTTGTAGATCTAAGCAGCCTCTACAGTACACTCTCAGAAATTAAAACATGTCAGGCAACTGTGATAATCGTTTCAGTTAATAGGCATGCACATATATGCTATAAGAAGAAATTTATTTATTGAGGATGCATTTCTCTGGTACTGATGTTGTTTACATCTACCGTTGATCACATTAAATTTAAAATTCAGCATATATAAGAAAATATCAGGAGGGAAGTTGCTATTCTTTGCTCATTCCAACCTAAAATTGAGTGCTCCAAATTTAGAGAGTGTACCTGTCCATTGTCATCCCTAAAATATATATTGTCATTGTAGGAAGGTCACAAAACAATAAATGTAGTCTTTTGCGACCTCCCTGCACGTTCATTGTATCCTGAAATGCATAAGTGCAAGAAATAAATGTTGAACTTGAAAAATGTATGCTCTCTTTACTCATCATCAGTGATCTTCTTTACAAAAGCATATCGTGTTAGACTTTTTGTTTACGCTTCACAGACAGGATACACGAGGTCCAAAATGACAAAAGCACAACTGTTTCAAGCTCCAAATCGTTCTGTTGCAATTTGCAGACCATACGTGTGTAGTGCAAGAGGGCCCCTGCACATCAAAGGGTAAGATGGGAGTCATTAATGAAAGTGGTTCCTATGAGAGACTTCGATGCTGAAGAAAATTGTGCAAACTGCGGAAAGTGCCATAGAAGGTCTCCAGAAAGCGTGTCTGGTCTCACAACGGTGCCCCTTTTAGATGACGATGATACTGATTGGTGTTTCAGATGTGGAGCTGCATTTTTTTGTAACGTGCTCCACATAACAAGCATGACAAAGTCAGTGCTGGATGGACATTCAGTTTGGCACAACCGCGCCTGCAAATATGCAGAACAAATGAAGGAAGCAACAAACAAACATAGAAGGGCTGTACTTCAAAAAGAGATAAGTCCTGCGTCTAAAGCAGGTGTCACCACTTCCTAAGTAAGTTAATTCATTAAGCTTACATCACCACCTGACTAACTGTTCTAACGAGCGCGAACGAACTGCGTGAAGTAATTATTTGAGCTGCTTGGCGGTGTGTCCATATGTGCGAGGCATGGCACCCATGTCGTTCACTAAAAGACTCTTTCTGCGGCGATGCTTGATATAAATCATACTAAACGCATACACGGCTAAAACAACGGCTGAGAGTCTACAGAACGATATCTTTCTGTCATGCGAGTATATCTTTTCCCGGACCGTTCGTGACGGAAAATTTTTGTCCAGAACGCAGCACAGGATATTATATACATGGTTGTTGTTAACCTCACATCGTTTCTTATTGAAATATTGGCTGGGAAACGTGCTGTAGTACAATTTCCAGCGCTGCACTGCAGTGACAGTCTAGTTTCGGAATGCAAAACATAACGTTATTAAGAATCGAAAAGCAGGGCACCAGCGAAACACCGTTAGGATACATCAGTATACTGGCACCTTACAAAATCGTGTGACGACAAACAATGATCAACGCCTGTAGCGCAATAAATACTCACAATCTCTGTTGCCTCCCATTGTTTCCAATGGGCACACAAGCCGTTTTAGGGCCCACCAACATGGCGGACCGAATGCGTACCTCTCTCCCACGAGCCCCTCTCCCATACGCGATCCAGCCTTTATAGATAGAGATCAGTGCACACGACACGATTGCTACATCTAATAACCGAGTGTTTCGAACCACATTCGTTTTCGCGCACTCTCCTGTTGAATCTTGTGGTAGAAAACGCTCGCCGCCGATGGTGAACGAACATGATTTTTGCATCCCTCAACACCAAAACAACACCAGGCATATGTAGGTCTCTCGAATAATTGACACAACAGCCACGAACATGTCATTCACTTATACTTTCTGCTACGCGCGACCAGCGTGACCACCCACGACGTAAACAATAAACGCGATAACACAGATGGCCTTGCAGATGGCGCGGCGGATCGTAGCTCGTAGCGGCGAAGTAGCTGAATGCTTTATTAACGTAAAATCTATAAAAGTGAGCGTCATTTTTAAAATGGCGTTTAGCTGTAAATTAATGTGTGTCAACTTTGTTCTCTACAAAATTAACTCTCACGTGGTAAGGGTTGACCAATCCCTGGGAACCCTGGACCTGAAACCAAGTTGCTCTTTTTCGCCGTTCGCTGGCAGCACCGTCCGTGTTCCGGCAATCTTCAAAATATTTATACGTAAAAAATATGCCGAATTGAGAAGTAATGCTTTCTGTGACTTATCAAACAACCATGTTGTGCACGACAGTGGGCAAAAATATTGGGGTTATTTTTCACTTTTCGGTCCCTTTAAGCTCGGGAAAAAACGAAACCACAAGCCATAACGACAGCGAACCACTTCAGTTGTGTCTCTTTCGACATCTACTACAACCTCCTCATCTGAGAGCTAAAACCGATGATTAAAAAGTTGGAAAATTAATTACCGCTAATTAATTGACAAGGGGCGATGAAAAATTTTTTTTGATAGACCACACAACTGCCAAGCACGTACAGTTGGTTGCATTTGTATAAAGCACTCCGTTTTTTTTAGCACCTGGCCCTCTTTCGATGGGACACCCTGTATATTGTTGGCACGTTACTCACTCTAATTTTATTAACCCTGCTGCCGCGGCAAGTGGGTGTCCAGCAATTTGGGGCATCAATTATGCACCCTCCTATGGATTACGTGTGCTCTATATGTAATCGGGCCATTCGGACCCTCAGAGGGCTCCGCCAGCACGAGCGTCTCTCCCATCAAGACAGAGTACCTCCGTCAAGATCAACTGACACAAATGTCGAGTGTCAAGAATGTCACCGCAGATTTACTACAAGACACGGTCTGCTTACACATCAAAGATGGATGCACCCAGCCAGGCCATCTACTGAAAATCACCAGGATGAGCAACCTCACGTTGTCGAGCGAGAACACCTTGTGGAACAACCCTACGTTGTGTCTCCGCGTTCTTACTCCGCAAACGAGACGTTTCTCTGTCCAGTGGTACACTGTATGAGGGCTTTCGGAACCCGTATGGGATTGGGCCAGCATCTTCGTAGGGCCCATCCAAGTGATGCTGATGATAACATTAATACAGTCCGTAATCGGCCGCGTTGGTCGGAGGAAGAACGGGAACGTTTTGCTTACATAGAGGCAGTGCTTACCCGACAGGGTGTTCGTTTCCTAAATGAAGCCTTATTGGAATACTTTCCTCAAAGAACGCTCGAGGCGATCAAGGGTCGAAGGAGGTTCCAGGATCACAAGTTGCTGCTGCCTTGAGCGCCCTAGCGATGCACGATCAGACTTCGGGAAACTCGCCAGCATCAGACGACTCCTCGGATTCGTCAGCTACCCCCACTGTGACTAAGATGCCTATTAGGCGACGTTCAGATTCATCATCTACAGTGGATACACTCTTGGAACATCAAGGTTCCTACCCTCCGGACATGGGCTCACCTGATCCAGACGTTTTATCAACTGATACTCTGGAATTAGCAGCGATACTGGAGGAGGCTGCACCAATGGTGGAAGCAAGATATAGAGAAGAACTCATCCATTATACAGGGTGTCCCAGAAAACGTGTCATTGAATTATAATAAAAAAACTACACCAGCTATGCGGTCAATGGCATTTGTTCTTACTGGGTTTTTGCCACCTCCTCATGTGAATGTCGTGTAACCTAAGTTTAATTATGTAAATTTTTGCGAGCTTAAATCGGAAATTTGCCTAGTAAATCTGACTTTTTTACCCCACCAATGTGAAGAGCGTGTCTAATTTAGTCACATTAATGATAATTGACAAAGATATTCAGGGGCTCTCCCATCGGAAAAAATAGCCGAACATCATGCTCTACGGAGGTCGCACAGAATAGCGCACGATGAATTTTTCAGCGCAATCTTTGTCAGTCCGACGAAAGGAGGTTGGAAACCCAGCCCTCCCCGACATCGCAGAAAGAGATAAAACAGGCACGGCTTATCACGTCCGACTTTCGCTGGGATAATGCTTTCCCTCTCCCAATTTCAGGAACTGTTACTTTTTCTACTATCACTCTGTGGGCTGGCTTCGGAACCTCCTTTCGTCGCACTGAGAGCTATTGCGCTCAAAAAGTCATCGTGCGCTGTGGTCCGGTGCTCCGAAAAGCATGATATTCGGCTATTTTTCCCGATGGGATAGCTCGTGCATATCACTGTGAATTATCATGAATTTGAGTGAATCCGGCACGCTCTTCATATTGGTGGGGTAAAAAAGTGACCTTTACTTGGCACATTTCCGAGTTCAGTTCACACATATTTACATAATTAAACTTGAAGTGCATGATATTCACATTAAAAGGTGGCAAAAACCTAATCAGAACAAATGCTGTTGACCGCATGATTCTAGGTGGCGTAATTTTTTTATTATAATTCAGTGACACGTTTTCTGGGACACCCTGTATACGGGGTCAAGTTCAAAGGCTGAATTGTACTTCCCAACAAACTACACTTGCAGGCATAGCGTTGGATGCATGTGAAGGGAGGGGAATCCTCCCTCGCTTAGCAACATTCTTACAGGGACTTTGTCCAAACTCCAGACCTTGGAGACCCTCTAGGAAAGGAACACGGCAATGCCAGCCACGTAGCAACAAACGGCATCGTCATGCCGAATTCGCAAAGGTTCAGGACCTGTGTCAACGTTCCTGGGGTCGATGTGCGAGGGAAATCCTGGATGGCGCTACGCCCACAGAAGTTGGAGATCCGGTAGGCTTCCTTAAATTATGACGTCTACACCAGTGAATATGGATGAGCCTGAGGAAGACAATCAAGTTGAGAGGCCATTACCACTTGAGGTTCATTGGACCGTGGTTCAACCCGTCTCCGAGGAGGAGATCAAACTATCCTTACCAAGATCTATGTCAGCTCCTGGCCCGGATGGGGTCCGGTTACAAGATTTTAAGAATATCCCGTTAAGGCTTCTGAGTGTGATCTTCAACATATTTCTTCTCCTCTCCGATGTCCCACCCTACTTGAAATAATCACGAGTCACCTTTCTGGCCAAGACCTCAAACCCTCAGTTACCAGGAGAATTCCGTCCAATTGCACTACCATCCTTCTTCATCACAGTGTTTCATAGGATCCTAGCTAAGAGACTCTCTACAACCTTGTCGTTTGACGAGAGACAACGGGGATTCCGGCCCGTCGATGGATGTTGGAGTGCTGTCAGCTTTGCTGGCTGAAAGTGAGCGTTCCAGCTGCTCACTATACTTGGCGATTCTAGATATACGAAAAGCATTTGACATGGTCACCTTTGGTGCAATTATGGCTGCCGGTCGCAAGCTGGGTTTCTAGACGCCTCTATACGGGTTCGACTGTGATATTGCCGGCGGGAGGTTTTACGAGAGACGTAACGGTGACACAAGGTGTCAGACAAGGGGACCCCCTACTTTTCAACTGTGTAGTGGACGGACTCCTTCGCACTTTACCGGATTACGTAGGGGCCAGAGTGGGTGATGTCACCGTGAATGCCATCTCGTTTGCAGATGATCTTGTTTTGATGGCCTCCACCAAAGATGGACTGCAGGAGCTTCTTGATGTGGCAGCATCTTACCTTGAACCACGGGGTATGTCGTTTAATCCTGAAAACTGTGCCACGCTCTCTATCGTGGCTTCTGGGCGGGACAATAAAACGAAGGTGATGCCCCTTGAATTCACCATTGACACCAACCCAATACAAGCATTAACAACAGCAGCGGTATGGAATTACCTAGGCATCCCCTTCACGCCAGAAGGAAGGGGCCGGACTCTTGTCTTAAGTGAACTTCGTGTCCATGTTGACAAACTGTCAAGAGCCCCTCTGCGGCCACAACAGCGACAACTTATCTTAAAATCTGTGGTCCTCGCACGATTTCAACACCGCCTCGTATTGGCAAGGCTAACCTGAGGATTCTAGAGGGAGCACATGCTGTTGTGCGGGGCGCCTTGCGGCGCTGGTTGCATCTTCCTCTCGACTGCCCCATGGCGTTCTTCTATGCATCTACACGAGATAGTGGACTTGGTATATATGCACTCAGAGTGGCAATACCACGATTGCGCTGGCTACGTCTCTCCAGGATGGCCTCATCCTCGCTTCCCGCTTGTGTAGCGGGTACAAGAACCCCAGGATTTGTGGCTGACCTAGAATGGGCCAAAAAGACGGCAACCCTTAATGGAGGACTATTGGAGTTATTGGGCTCGAGCCCTATATGCCACACTCGATGGTGATGGTCTGCGTGAATGTGGGAGAGTGCCTTTCGTTCACACGTGGGTAGGAAATGGAACGCGGCTATTCACGGGTCGTGACCTTGTCGATGCTGTTAAGCCAAGGATAAATGCACTGCCAACCGTTGCAAGAAGATCTAGGGGTGGTCCGCTTGCCGAGAAGAAATGTGCGATTGGTTGTCGCGCAGTGGAGACAATCACCCACATTGTCCAACATTGTGGGGCGACCAGTGGCATGCGGACGCGGCGTCACGACAAAGTGGCGATGCATATCGCATCTCGTTTGAGGCACTATGGATGGTTTGTCCAAAGGGAGAGAATTCTAAGGACCTCCAAGGTATTAGTGATGCCAGATATCATAGCCATAAAGTACTACAGATTGGTCGCCATTAGTGCAGGTAGTGGGGTGCGCTCGACCCCTAAATGGAGAACACCAGCGCAAGGCCCAAAAGTACAATACGACCGAGATGCGCGAGGTTCTTCAAGCAGGATCTCTATCAACATCAGCTCCCACACAGCAGCTTACATTCACCCTCAGCTAGATTGAATTACCGTGGTATTTGACTCCATGAAGGATCTTCGTCGTCTGGGACTATCGAAGAGAGATATCACCACAGCGTCCATCAAGACAGTGCAAGGAACCCTGGCTACATGGAAGTGGTCAAGACGAGCCACAACCTGGGGGCCCCTGGGAGAAATCTGAAGAACAAGATCTGTCAATTCCAGAGAAATCCGAATAGCAACATCTCAGAAGATATATGGCTCTATAAGTAGATATATTTGCTACGTATCCGCAGATTCGAGTGTCATAGCTAGGGTTATATAATTAGCCTAGCATGTAAACTAGCTATTATTGTATACGGAGGTCCCATTTGTTACGTGACTCCTACGAGAGTGGAAAAATGTTGTTTTTTGTGTGTTGCCCAATAAACAATCTTCATAGCTAAATGCCACAAAGGACGACCAAGTATAATACCCACCATGTGTTTGAAATACAATCCATTCGAAGTCGAGTGATAGCCGGATGTAAGAATAATCTGGCGGGCCCCTGGGGCTAGGCGAGCTGTCAGTTTGTTCTGTCCGCATACCTACCCCTTGTGTATCCGCAACCCCACCTCCACGTGGTAGGGGCTGGGCTCACCCTTTGGGTGAGGCTAACGGGGCCCTGCGGTACACCCCCCCCCCCCCCCCGGCTCGCTCTTGAGTGGCCGAGGGAAAATTGTGTTGAGCTTGGCTATTTTCCCTTTATTCTCAAGCTTCAGCTGAGCTGCTGGAGCTCTCGACCAGAACCCACCTGTTCCAGTGCAGTCGCAACTTACAGCATGTTCAAGTGCTCCTGTGGGAGAGACTTTTCGACCAAGCGTGGCCGCAGTGTTCACATGACCTGTACAGGTCATACGCCAGTGTTGGATAGTGCTGATAACATCGTTTAGCAACCAGTGGAGGAAGTGCTGCCCCATGCGTGTCCTCTTTGTGCACGGAGCTTTGCCTCCGCAATTGGTTTGGGTTTGCACATAAGGGCTGCCCATCCCGAGCAATGGAACGCCGAGATTAGGAGTGAACGCGTCAAACCGAGATGGACCTTGGAGGAATCTAGACGTCTGGCAAGGCAGGAATTGCGCCTTCAGAGAGAAGGCGTGAGATTTATCAATCAAGAACTTGGTCATCTTTTCCCGGAACGCTCCTTAGAGAGCATCAAATGCCATAGGAAGCAGACTGCATACAAAGCTTTGCTGCAAGAACTACGGAATGAACCAGTCCAGGAACTCCCTCATGCAAGTGCTGATGGAGACCCCTTAACCCGGATGTCATTGTTGGGAATCAAGAAGATTCTAACGTCGGGGTGACTACTCGTGAGACAATCGTGGGGACCCTGCGGGATCGACTCGAAAGATCTCCACCAGAAGGCTCCCAGGGCTTCAGACTATGGGACATTGCGAGGCTGGAGATCGAGGGGCACCCTTTTGATGTTCTCCTGAATGATTATATACGGGAAGTTTTCTTCAGGGATTCCCGCCCGGTACAACGAAATGGAAGACCCCCACCACGTAACCGGCGCTCTCATCCGAGCCGTAGAAAACGGAAGCGCCAAGAGTACGCCGCCACGCAAGAGATGTATAAGAAGAGCAAATCTGAATGCATACGACGTATTTTAGACGGCCCTAATGAGGCCGACGTCTCTGACCCGCAGGCCCTCCGAGAAAGCTGGAAGGGAGTCATGGAGGAAGATGTCCCTCGTGTGTTGTCTGCTGCCTGTTCGTCGGCTCCCCGAACCATTGACCCGTTTGGGCCCGTATCAGCGCAGGAAATACAGCTCGCTCTTTTAAAGCACGAAGCGCGCCTGGCCCAGATGGGCTGACACCCCAAGAACTAATGAAGACTCCTGTGGAAATATTGCAGACCATTCTAGACCTATTTATGCTGAGTGGGAAGCCCTCCCCTGTGCCTGTTGGGTGCTAGGACAATTTTTATTCCAAAGTGCTCACAGGCTTCCGAGGCTAAGGACTTCCGGCTCATTACGGTAGGATCCGTCCTGCTGAGACTTTTTCATAAGGTGCTGGCCCGTCGCCTCTCAAACCTCCTTGATTTCGACATCAGACAGAGGGCCTTCCAGCCACTTGATGGCTGTGGAGAAAATGTTCTGCTCCTTTCGACAGTACTTCATGAGACTAAGACTAAATGCCGCCCACTATATATGGCGAGTGTCGACTTGAGGCGGGCTTTTGATAGCGTGTCCCTGGAGGCCATCTTGGAGGCCGGCCGAAGACGCGGCCTTACGGAGGACTTGATGGCTTAGCTTGAATATTCGTATTTGAGCAGCACTACGGTCCTGTCCTATAGGAAGAACACAGTTCTCGCAAGACCGGCAAGAGGCGTGCGTCAGGGCGATATCCTTTCCCCCATCCCCTTTAATTTAGTGGTGGATGGCCTACTGAATGTCGGGAATGGGGATGTCGCCTTCAGTAGTGGTGACCTGGAATTGGATGCGCTTGCCTTCGCCGACGATCTTCTTCTTTTTGCTTCAACATCAGCCGGTTTGCAGGACCGTCTAGACGAAGCCTTCTTCTCCGTGAAAGGTCTCGAAATTAACACGGCCAAGTCCTTTACATTATCAATCGTGCCATCCGGTAGGGACGGTAAAGTCAAGTGTGTCGATCTTCCCTTCTACATCAACGGTGTGGCCCTACCGACAACTAAGTCTAGCAACGTTTGGCGTTACCTCGGTGTGCGTTTCGCCCCTGATGGAAGTGAAAAACTTTTGTCCCTAATGCAAGAAGTCTGTATCCTGCTGGAGCGTTTGTTAAAGGCGCCCCTCAAGCCGCAGCAGCGTCTCGTGGCCCTACGACACTATTTACTTCCTCGTCTATATTACAGACTGGTCCTTGGCCCGTGGAATATCGGACTGTTATGCAAAATTGACACTGCTGTTAGAGCCTCTGTGAGAAGATACTTGAGGCTACCCCATGACACCCCGATGGGTTACTTCTATGCCCCGGTGGCGGATGGAGGTCTTGGTATCCCCTGTTTGAGGACTTCCATCCCTTACCTCACGCACGACAGGCTTGCGAGGTTGCCTGTCTCTTCGTCGGTCATCGTGAAGAAGGCCGCGGCTTGTGCGTTAATAACGAATGCGACAGCCCATGCCCTGCGATGTGCTAACTTCAAGGGCCACGCGCTTACGACTAAATAGAGAGCCCTCTCGTATTGGGCGGGGGCACTGCATGCTTCAAACGATGGACGTCCCCTGAAAGACTCTGCCATGGTGCCATCCGCTCGACGTTTCATGGCTGAGGGTACGAGGCTTCTTCCAGGCAGGGAGTTCTTGGATATCAATAAGCTGCGCATCACGCCATGCCAACTCTTGCGAGAACCAAAAGAGGGAGGGACTCGTCGACCTTATGTAGGGCTGGTTGTGACAAAAACGAGACCCTGTCGCACGTCCTCCAGCAATGCCACCGAACACACCATGTTAGGATTCGAAGGCACAACAACCTGGTCCGATACGTCTCCCAGCGTCTGCTGCAACTCCAGTGGCACGTCAAGGTGGAGCCTCATCTTCGGGTTCCCAGCGGGCAGGTCTACGTACCCGATATAGTGGCTTATAAAGGGCAAGCCACTGTCATTGTCGACGCTCAAGTGGTGGGTTGTGGACTGCCGGTTGAAGTCGCCCATGCAAGCAAGGTTCGTGATTACAGTGTGCCCGCGTTGCTCCAGATGGTGAAGGGTGATCGCGTAGAGACTCCTGTTGTAACATCTTTGACAATGTACTTTTGCGGTGTCTGGTCCGAGACCAGTGCAGGTGGTCTTCTCGACCTGGGTCTTACGAAACAGGACCTAAAACTGTTATCAGTGAGATGCCTTCAGGGCGGTGTTCGATGCTTTCGGATCTTTATTAGAACTACAACTGTGATCCGCTTTCGCAGAGACCATTGAAAATTTGTGATATGCTTGACTTTCCGGTGATCTTTGAAAGTTGTTTATGATCTGTGAAGGTGATGTTGTTGATTATTTCGCGGGGTATGGGTGATTTGCGGTAGCCTTGGTCGTGTGTCTGTTTGTGATACCACTGCGCAGTGAGTACTAGATCGATTTTGTGTGTGACTTTGTGTTGTGTGTTGCGCCTTTCGTTATTTCGCGACCCTGATGTTGTGTGCACTGTCTCGGGTGGAGCAGTTGGGGCTGTTCTCTAACTGTTTTTCTTTTGCGGGGTTCCTCTTCCCTGTAATGATTTGTTACACTAAGAGTGGAATAAAAGATACCAATAGCTAAATGCCACAAAGGACGACCAAGTATAATAATACCCACCATGTGTTTGAAACACAATCCATTCAAAGTCGAGTGATAGGCGGAAGTAAGAATAATCTGCTTTTTGAGGAGAGCCGAAGAAGCTTCCACAATGGATGGCCGCCTCATCCGTTCTGCCGCGGGAGTTAAGAAGTTTTGGTGCCGCCGGCTATACGCTACGAACGACGGGAAGGAGCTGGAGAATGCTGCCTTGGTGCCTTACGCACACTCCTGGATTGCGGAGGGCACCAGGGTGATGCAGGGCAGACAGTACATCGATGCACTCAAGGTACGAATCAATGCCCTGCCCTGCCGCACCAGGTCAGGCCGAGGCGTGGACTCCGACAGACAATGCCGAGCGGGATGCCAATCCCAGGAAACCTTCGCCCACATTCTCCACACTTGCCACCGGACGCATGGACCTAGGACCCGACAGCACGACAACATCGTCCGCTACGTGAATAAGAGACTCCAGGAAGTGGGCTGGCAAACGACAATAGAGCCCGTGATCTGAGTGGCCGAGGGAACGCTCAAGCCAGACATCATAGCGAAGAAAACAGATCGAACGTTAGTAGTCGATGCCCAAGTGGTGGGCACGGGCATCGCGCTTGAGCTCGCACACGGACATAGAGTCTTAAAATACAACAGGCCGGAGATCATCAATCATGTGCACGGCGACGGCCCAGACCCCGAGGTCTCAAGTATAACTCTATCATTTCGGGGGATCTGGGCCCGCGCTAGTGCCGACACCCTGGTGGAGATGGGCCATAACAGAAGAGATATCACCATGATTTCCATAATGGCATTACAAGGAAGCGTAAGATGCTACAAGGTCTTCGGGCGGATGACCGCGGTGGTCCCCCACCGGTGAAGGAGGTGCGGGCCCCTTAGGCACGCGGTGTTCCTGCCCCTCATTGTACATTATTTTTGGCAGGCTACTTTTGGGGTATGTCTTCCCTTGTTAAGACAGAATGTATTAAAAAAAATAGCTAAATGCCACATAGGACGACCAAGTATAATACCCACCATGTGTTTGAAATACAATCCATTCAAAGACGAGTGATAGGCGGGAGTAAGAATAATGTAACGGGGGCCCAAATCCAACCTGCGACCTCCACGTGGTGCCCCCTGGACCTTGGCGAAGCGCGCGTTGCGAGCAGTGTCAAGAGACTAACGCAGGCTCTGGTGCTAGGAGGAGAGAAGTTATCAACGCCACCGTGCAGTGTTCGTGATTATACTGTTGGCACGTTTTTCACATTAACTTATTAATCCCGCTGCCGCGGCAAGCGGGTGCGCAACAGTTTTGGGGCCCCTTGAAGAATGCAGCCTGAACTGGATCACATTTGTCCCACCTGTGCCCGGTCTTTTGGAACTCATCGAGGGCTGGCACAACACCGGCGACTGTCTCATCGAGATGCCCCTGCGGCTGTCCCTGTTGAAGCTTTATGGGAGTGTCCCATGTGTGGGCGTCAGTTCACTACAAGGCATGGTTTATCAACTCATCAACGCTGGATAAATCCGACTGCATCGCCTCCAGAGGCTCGTAGGAATAATGATGAGCGAGCACAGCAACCGCAACAATTGCAAGAGGATGCTTTTCATTGTCCGGTGCCCGACTGCTTGAGGGCCTTTCGAACTCGCATCGGATTGGGCCGGCATTTAAGAAGGGCTCACCTGACTGAGGCTGACAATAATATCAATGCTGATCGTCAACGGCTTAGATGATCGGAAGAAGAGAAAGAACGGCTGGCGTATAGAGAGGCGGCCTTGATACATGAAGGAGTTCGGTTCGTTAACCAAGCACTTGTGGCGGCATTGCCAGCGCCATCACATCAAGGCGCGAATAATAAATAGCCTTGCCTCGCTCAGCCCGAGCTCTCGCTCTGACCTGGCAATTCCACCGCCATGTTGTTGTCTGGTCTCGTTAGCCTTCAGTAGCACTACAGTGGTGACCCGGACAATACCTTGGACAATACCTGACGGACCTGGACATGGCAGTCGTCAATTCCTCCGGCTTCTCGGAACTGCCCGCTCCGCCTGTGTCCCAGGTCAGCTTCGAAAGCTCCGCCCACGCCTTGTCTCAGCAGGTTCGTCACCTTACCCAGTTGGTCGCAAACCTTTTATGCCGACCAAGATCATCAACTTCCTGCCGCGCTGACCATCGCGCAGACTCCCCATCGGTTCCTGCGCGTTCCTGCTCCCGAACCTCCAGCAGACTTTGTCACTACCACCACCGTTTCGGCGCCGATGCACGACGCTGCCTCCTACCTTGCTCGTGGTCGCGACAGCCGAAAACCCTTTCCACGACAAGCGCGCCCGAGTCCACCAGCAGCCGCCTTTTCCACATCGTTGACCGTACCACCGGGATGCGCTTCCTCGTTGATACGGGCGCGGAAGTAAGCGTCATACCCGCCGACAAATTTTCACGCCGACCCCGACAGCAGTGCTTCAGCCTAAGAGCCGCCAACGCCTCTACCATACCCGTTTACGGCCAACGGTCTCTAACCCTCAACATCGGGCTCCGAAGAGATTTTAAGTGGCTTTTTCTTGTCGCCGACGTCACCCAAGCAATCCTCGGAGCAGACTTTCTCAACAGTTTCAAGCTGCTCGTCGACGTCAACGGCAGGCGCCTCATTGATCGCTCAACGTCCCTGTCAGTCTGCGGCCTTAACCTCCCTGCACCACCATCCCGCGTACTATCTTGCACTGCGCCGGACGTCCCCTTCGCCTCTATACTGAAGGATTTCCCTGCGTTGACTCAGCCACCCGACTGGACGAAACCCGTACAACACGACGTTGTTCACCACGTTTCCACCCGTGGCCCACCAGTTCACTTCCGCCCGCGGCGCCTCGCACCCGAAAAGTTCCGCGTGGCAAAGGCAGAATTTGACCACATGCTTGAACTTGGTATCATCAGGCCATCATCCAGTACGTGGGCTTCGCCGCTGCACATGGTGCCAAAGAAGACCGGGGACTGGCGCCCGTGCGGCGACTATCGCGCATTGAACAAAGCAACCATCCCCGACCGCTATCCCATCCCGCACATCTTGGACTTCTCAGCTCATCTGGAAGGCGCCACCACGTTCTCGAAAATAGATCTCGTCCGCGCTTACCATCAGATTCCTATGGCAGAGGAGGATATACCAAAAACCGCCATTACGACCCCATTTGGCCTGTTTGAGTTCCTTCGAATGCCCTTTGGCTTGCGGAACGCTGCCCAGACTTTTCAGAGGTTCATCGACAACATCATTCGCGGATTACCATTTGTCTACGCGTACATGGATGACCTCCTCGTCGCAAGCCGCTCCCCAGCAGAGCACGAACATCATCTTCGGGCACTCTTTACCCGCTTACAACAGAGCGGCATCATTATCAACGCCGCTAAGAGCGAATTCGGAGTCGGAGAACTCGACTTCCTTGGCCACCATGTCAACAGCCAGGGCATCATGCCTTTACCGTCCCGAGTCGCTGCCATTCAAGACTTCCCGCAGCCCGTTTCCGTGACCAAACTACGACAATTCTTGGGGCCAGTGAATTTTTATAGGCGCTTTGTGCCATCATGCGCAGCCAAACTGAGTCCCCTCGAGGCTCTGCTCTGCACCAAGCGCTCGAAACACTCTGTGCTGGTTTGGACCCCTGAAGCGGCAGCTGCCTTCCAGGCAATCAAACAGGCAATCGTTTCGTCGTCCCTTCTATTTCATCCTCAACACGACGCCCCAACGTCCATCATGGTCGATGCATCCAGCACAGCTGTCGGCGCCGTCCTCCAACAACGTATCTCTGGCGCTTGGCGCCCTCTAGCATTCTTTTCACGCAAGATGAAGCCCCTGGAGACTCGCTACAGTGCCTTCGGTCGCGAGCTCCTGGCCATATATCTCACCGTCAAGCACTTTCGCCATTTCTTGGAGGGCCGACAATTCACTGTATTCACCGATCATAAGCCCCTCGTCTACGCATTTTCTTCATGCAGCACAAGCTACACCCCTCGTGAGACCCGCCACCTCGCATTCATCTCGGAGTTCACCACAGACGTTCAGCACATCAGTGGTGCAGATAATGTGGTGGCGGACGCTCTCAGTCGCGTCAACTTCATTGGGACAACCTGTCAGTCTTCGCTCCTCGACGCACTGGCTCAGGCCCAATCATCCGATCAAGAACTCGCATCTTTCAGAAGTGACCCTTCGTCTTCCTTAACCATAGACGATGTCGACCTGCCAGGCGCTACACAGCCTGTCGCGTGCGACACGTCACAAGGTCGACCCCGCCCATTTGTTCCGGCGGCACTTCGACGAGAAGTCTTCTCGACCTAATCATTCATTGTCCCATCCTGGCATACGCGCAACTCAAGAACTCATTTCTCGGCGCTACGTCTGGCCCTTCATGAACAAGGACATCAAGCGCTGGGTTTAAGCCTGCATTCCGTGTCAGCGGACTAAGGTTCACAGGCACACCCGCCTCCATCCTTCTCAGTTTCCCGCGCCAGACAGCCGCTTCGCTCACATCCACATCGACTTGGTGGGACCACTCCCAATATCATCCGGCTATCGTTACATCTTCACCATCATTGACCGCTTCACCCGTTGGCCCGAGGCTGTACCGGTACCCGACGCCACTGCATCCACAGTTGCAGCCGCCCTCTTGAACACCTGGGTGTCGCGCTTCGGTGTACCGTCTATCATCACGTCAGACCGAGGTCCCCAGTTCGAGTCCGCCCTCTTCTCTAGACTCGTCAACACTATGGGCTGCAAGCGGATTCGAACGACTGCCTACCACCCGGCGTCAAACGGCCTCGTGGAGCGCTTCCACCGACAGCTCAAGGTTGCCCTCCGGGCTGCTCCCGAAACACCCTGGCCAGAAGTCATACCGCTCGCGCTCCTGGGGATCCGTTCCACCTTCAAACCTGACATAGGCTGCGCCGTCGCCGAGCTGGTATACGGCACGTCCCTACGCCTCCCCGGAGATCTCATTTGCCCGTCGCCAGGCAGCATTGCTCTCTCACCACCTGACTACGTTTCGCGGCTCCGCCGTACTATGGCCGCCCTTCGTCCAGCAACATCTCGGCCCTCGCGTGTGTCCTCGGCCTTCCAGCATCCCGACCTCGCCTCCTGCACACACGTCTTTGTGCGCTGTGACGCTGTACGGAAGCCCCTGCAACCGCCCTACACAGGCCCTCACCTCGTGCTGCGCCGTTCACCCAACTTTTACACCATTCAGCTGAACGGCCGCGAGGACACTGTTGCCTTAGAACGGCTTAAGCCGGCATACGTCGACGCTGTACCACCGTTGCCGCCCTCCTTCTCCGTGGAGCTACTCTACGACTCACCCTCCACGGCAAGCTGTCCGCTCACTACTCCAACTACTCTTCGCCCACCGTCGCCTCCTCGGCTGTCTACACGACTCAGACCGCCCCGACAAGTCACTTGGGCTCCCAAGCTCGTTTCTGTTCGCCAGCTTCCAGCGCTTGGCTAGGGGGGAGGCCCTGTGGCGGCATTGCCAGCGCCATCACATCAAGGCGCGAATAATAAATAGCCTTGCCTCGCTCAGCCCGAGCTCTCGCTCTGACCTGGCAATTCCACCGCCATGTTGTTGTCTGGTCTCGTTAGCCTTCAGTAGCACTACACACTCCTAAGATTTTTTCCCGAAAGATCGCTCGAATCTATCAAGGGTCGCCGAAGGTTCGACGACCACAAGATCAGGGTGGCGGCTGCATTGAACGCCCTAGTGGTCCAAGTAGGATCACCATCTGGAACATCGACATCTTCTGAGGACATGATGAACTCACCGGGCAGTGTGTTGAGTATAACACCTCGTTCTCAAGACTTGGATATAATAAATCCTCTAGCTGTGGACAATTTGACAGACCCTGCTGTGACGTCGGTGGGTCCTCCGGATAGTACACTACCGACTGTGGAGGATGTGCAAGTGCAAGATGAGTCATCTGGCCTCTCTCAATTATCCACTGAGACGTCGGAATTAGCGGCAATGTTGGATGAAATTGCCCCATTACCAGAAATCCGATATAGGCAGAATATTATTGAATGCGTGAGACGACAGGTTGCAAGACTAGGTCGTGGCCCACATAGCACTACATTAGTTGGCATTGCTTTGGACGCCTGTGAAGGGATGGGTGTTCTGCCCCGTCTCACAGCTTTGCTGCATCAACTTTGCCCTGGCTCTAGACCTCGGCAACCAACTCGAAAAAGGCCAGCAGCGTCTCAAGCCACTAGCAAGAGAAAGAAATGCCGGGCGGATTATGCCAAAATGCAAGATTTATATCGGCGCTCCTGGGGTCAATGCGCAAGGCACATTTTAGATGGTGCCTCTCCCTCTGAGGTAGGAGACCCAGTATTGTTTTTGGATTACTGGGAAACAATAATGTCATCGACTCCTATCGATCTAACTGAACCAGAAGGATCAAATTTGGCCCACCCATCGACAGCAATGGAGCCTCACTGGAATTTACACCATCCTATAATGGATGATGAAGTAAAAGCATCTATACCAAGATCTTACTCTGTTCCTGGCCCAGACGGAGTCACGCTAAAAGATCTAAAGAAACTCCACGTGAAGTTGTTAAGTGTCATCTTCAATATATTCCTGTTACTCATGGATCTTCCGGCCTACCTCACAGAGTCGAGGGTCACCTTCATCGCTAAGGAGATGGATCCCACATTTCCTGATGAATTTAGACCGATTGCTGTACCCTCTTTCTTTGTAAGAGTGTTTCACCGTCTCTTGGCAAGAAGACTCTCCACGACATTATGTTTCGACGAGAGGCAAAGAGGATTCCGACAGGTAGATGAGTGTTCCGGAAACATTGGCATACTGTCAGCAATGCTTGAGGAAAGCAAGCGCTGTAGTCAGCCGCTCCATCTTGCAATATTAGATCTGCGTAAAGCGTTTGATTCAGTCACCTTTGGTGCAGTCCTAGCTGCAGGTCGACGCTTGGGCCTTCCGACCCCCTTGGTGGCATATGTAGAGCGACTTTACACAGGGTCGAAGGTGACTATCTCTGCGGGCGGATTCAAGAGGACGATTACTATTTCTCAAGGGGTCAGACAAGGAGATCCCTTGAGTCCTCTGCTATTCAATTGTGTGATGGATGGATTATTGAGAGCACTGCCTGCACACATTGGATATAGACTCGGAGACGCAACGGTCAACGCTATATCGTTTGCGGATGACTTAGTGCTTGCGGCTTCTACACCAGCCGGCTTACAAGAACTGCTTGATAGAGCCGAGGCGTATTTGAAACACTCGGGTCTCTTGTTTAACCCGGCAAAATGTATGACGTTGTCAATTGCATCATCGGGACGTGAGAAGAAAACTAAAGTGGTCCCTTTGGATTTCACTATCGCCAATATTATGATCCCAAGTCTCTCTTCGACAGACATATGGAAGTATCTGGGCATTCCCTTCACACCAAAGGGAAGAGGCCGCCCACTAGTCCTAAAAGAGCTCCGAGAAAATGTAGAAAAATTATCAAAGGCCCCACTAAAACCGCAACAACGGTTAGTTCTGTTGAAATCTGTGGTGCTGGCCCGAATACAATATGGTTTAGTGCAAGGCAGGGTCACATTACGACTCATAAAGGATGCAGACGCCATTGTCCGGGGAGCCTTGCGACGCTGGCTTCGTCTCCCTCTAGATTGTCCAGTGGCTTTCTACTATGCTTCTACCCACGATGGGGGTCTAGGGATACCCTCACTCCGCACTACCATACCAAGGCTCCGTTACCATCGTTTCTCAAGGATGATGCATTCCTCATCCTCTGCTTGTATGGCTGCAGCACAAACTCGGAATTTCGTGCCGAAATAGCATGGGCACCGGACGCAGCGACCATGGAGGGGACCTTGATATCAACTGCCCAGGATTGTTGGGCCTACTGGGCGAGAATGCTATATGCCACACTTGATGGCGCGGGACTTCAGGAAAGTGGGGGTGCCCCATGGGCACACTCGTGGGTCGCCAATGGAACTGGACTTTTAACTGGCAGAGAATTCGTGGACGCTTTAAAAGTGAGGATTAACGCGTTACCCACTGGCTCAAGAAGAGCAAGAGGCCGACCCCTAGCACCTAAAACCTGTCCTATTGGTTGTCGTGCGGTTGAAACGTTAACTCATATCGTGCAGCACTGCGGGGCCACTAGTGGCATGAGGACCCGCCGACATGACAAAGTGGCTGTGTTTATTGCATCACGATTGAGGCAGCAAGGCTGGTTCGTACAGCGAGAAAGGATTTTAAGAACCTCTGCAGGCTTAGTCAAGCCCGATATTGTGGCAATGAACGATGAGACCATTGTGGTGGCGGATGTTCAGATTGTTGGGTGTGGTCGACCGTTAGATGGCGGACATCGGCGGAAATCTAATAAATATAACGTGCCGGAAATCTGCGAGCTTCTACGGGCCGGCACGTCGAGGACGATAGCTTTCACTTCTGCCGCCATTAGCTACCGTGGTATATGGTCTAAGGACTCTGCAAAAGACCTTATCCGTCTTGGACTGACGAGAGGGGATACTACTATAGCTTCAGTAAAAGCTCTCCAAGGCACATTGGCAGCGTGGCGTTGGTCGCGGCGGGCCACTTCGCATATTGAAGTCTGATTTGAGCGACAGCTACGCTGTCCCGGGGCTGCCCTGCTTCTGGATTGCGTCTACTTCCAAGGATATTCACCGATAGAAGAAGAAATAAGAAGACGCATCATTCAAGTCCCCAGCTGAAGAAGTTATCCTGTCTGAAGACCCCGCTAGGCTGAAGTTATTGAGAAGAAGATATAAACAAGAATTTTAGCTAAAAATGTATGAGTAGCCGAGAATGTATAAGCTAGCTAAAAATGTATGAGTAACCTCTCCTGTCACTCCGGTCTGCAGCTAAAAATGTACGAGCAGCTATAGATGTAATTGGCTGGGCTGTATCTTAGGGCCTCTAAATATCGCGACTCCTGCGAGAGTGGAGAAATTTTGTTTGTCGATTGATCAATAAACAATTCCACTAGCTAAATGCCACAAAGGACGACCAAGCATAATACCCACCAGGTGTTTGAAATACAATCCATTCAAAGACGAGTGATACGCGGCACTAAGAATAATCTGCTTTCGGTAGCTAAATGCCACAAAGGACGACCAAGTATAATACCCACCATGTGTTTGAATTATAATCCATTCAAAGACGAGTGATACGCGGCAGTAAGAATAATCCTATTTCGGTAGCTATATGCCACAAAGGACGACCAAGTATAATACCCACCATGTGTTTGAAATACAATCCATTCAAAGACAAGTGATAAGCGGAAGCAAGAATAATCTGCTTTCGGTAGCTAAATGCCACAAAGGACGACCAAGTATAATACCCACCATGTGTTTGAATTATAATCAATTCGAAGACGAGTGATACGCGGCAGTAAGAATAATCCTATTTCGGTAGCTGTATGCCACAAAGGACGACCAAGTATAATACCCACCATGTGTTTGAAATACAATCCATTCAAAGACAAGTGATAAGCGGAAGCAAGAATAATCTGCTTTCGGTAGCTAAATGCCACAAAGGACGACCAAGTATAATACCCATCATGTGTTTGAATTATAATCCATTCAAAGACGAGTGATACGCGGCAGTAAGAATAATCCTATTTCGGTAGCTATATGCCACAAAGGACGACCAAGTATAATACCCACCATGTGTTTGAAATACAATCCATTCAAAGACAAGTGATAAGCGGAAGCAAGAATAATCTGCTTTCGGTAGCTAAATGCCACAAAGGACGACCAAGTATAACACCCACCATGTGTTTGAATTATAATCCATTCAAAGACGAGTGATACGCGGCAGTAAGAATAATCCTATTTCGGTAGCTATATGCCACAAAGGACGACCAAGTATAATACCTACCATGCGTTTGAAATACAATCCATTGAAAGACAAGTGATAAGCGGAAGCAAGAATAATCTGCTTTCGGTAGCTAAATGCCACAAAGGACGATCAAGTATAATACCCACCATGTGTTTGAATTATAATCCATTCAAAGACGAGTGATACGCGGCAGTAAGAATAATCCTATTTCGGTAGCTATATGCCACAAAGGACGACCAAGTATAATACCCACCATGTGTTTGAAATACAATCCATTCAAAGACAAGTGATAAGCGGAAGCAAGAATAATCTGCTTTCGGTAGCTATATGCCACAAAGGACGACCAAGTATAATACCCACCATGTGTTTGAAATACAATCCATTCAAAGACAAGTGATAAGCGGAAGCAAGAATAATCTGCTTTCGGTAGCTATATGCCACAAAGGACAACCAAGTATAATACCCACCATGTGTTTGAAATACAATCCATTCAAAGACAAGTGATAAGCGGAAGCAAGAATAATCTGCTTTCGGTAGCTATATGCCACAAAGGACGACCAAGTATAATACCCACCATGTGTTTGAAATACAATCCATTCGAAGTCGAGTGATAGGCGGAAGTAAGAATAATCTGCCTTCGGTAGCTATATGCCACAAAGGACGACCAAGTATAATACCCACCATGTGTTTGAAATACAATCCATTCAAAGACAAGTGATAAGCGGAAGCAAGAATAATCTGCTTTCGGTAGCTATATGCCACAAAGGACGACCAAGTATAATACCCACCATGTGTTTGAAATACAATCCATTCAAAGACAAGTGATAAGCGGAAGCAAGAATAATCTGCTTTCGGTAGCTATATGCCACAAAGGACGACCAAGTATAATACCCACCATGTGTTTGAAATACAATCCATTCAAAGACAAGTGATAAGCGGAAGCAAGAATAATCTGCTTTCGGTAGCTATATGCCACAAAGGACGACCAAGTATAATACCCACCATGTGTTTGAAATACAATCCATTCGAAGTCGAGTGATAGGCGGAAGTAAGAATAATCTGCTTTCGGTAGCTATATGCCACAAAGGACGACCAAGTATAATACCCACCATGTGTTTGAAATACAATCCATTCAAAGACAAGTGATAAGCGGAAGCAAGAATAATCTGCTTTCGGTAGCTATATGCCACAAAGGACGACCAAGTATAATACCCACCATGTGTTTGAAATACAATCCATTCAAAGACAAGTGATAAGCGGAAGCAAGAATAATCTGCTTTCGGTAGCTACATGCCACAAAGGACGACCAAGTATAATACCCACCATGTGTTTGAAATACAATCCATTCAAAGACAAGTGATAAGCGGAAGCAAGAATAATCTGCTTTCGGTAGCTATATGCCACAAAGGACGACGAAGTATAATACCCACCATGTGTTTGAAATACAATCCATTCGAAGTCGAGTGATAGGCGGAAGTAAGAATAATCTGCTTTCGGTAGCTATATGCCACAAAGGACGACCAAGTATAATACCCACCATGTGTTTGAAATACAATCCATTCAAAGACAAGTGATAAGCGGAAGCAAGAATAATCTGCTTTCGGTAGCTAATACCACAAAGGACGACCAAGTATAATACCCACCATGTGTTTGAAATACAATCCATTCAAAGACAAGTGATAAGCGGAAGCAAGAATAATCTGCTTTCGGTAGCTACATGCCACAAAGGACGACCAAGTATAATACCCACCATGTGTTTGAAATACAATCCATTCAAAGACAAGTGATAAGCGGAAGCAAGAATAATCTGCTTTCGGTAGCTATATGCCACAAAGGACGACCAAGTATAATACCCACCATGTGTTCGAAATACAATCCATTCAAAGACAAGTGATAAGCGGAAGCAAGAATAATCTGCTTTCGGTAGCTATATGCCACAAAGGACGACCAAGTATAATACCCACCATGTGTTTGAAATACAATCCATTCAAAGACAAGTGATAAGCGGAAGCAAGAATAATCTGCTTTCGGTAGCTATATGCCACAAAGGACGACCAAGTATAATACCCACCATGTGTTTGAAATACAATCCATTCGAAGTCGAGTGATAGGCGGAAGTAAGAATAATCTGCTTTCCCGGCGAGGAATTTCGGTTGGACGTGGCCTCTGAGGCCCCTCGTGGGATGGAGGAGGCTTCGATGGGGGATGGCGTGATCCAGTGCCCTGTGGATGGTTGCCTGCGAGTATTCAGGTCAGCAATTGGTGTTGGCCAACATATGAGGCATCAGCACCCGGATGAGGCGGCGGACAGAGTCCAGACTGCTGCTTCCCGCCCTCGCTGGACCGAAGAGGAGCGGCAGATGCTTGCATACAGGGAGGCCGAATTGTGTGTTGATGGTACCACAAGATTTTTGAATGTTGCCCTCCTAGAGGCATTCCCTGAGCGCACCCTGGAAAGCATTAAAGGTATCCGAAGGACTGCTGCCCATAAAAAACGAGTGGCCGCTGCTGTGATAGTGCTTCGGGGGAGGGCGTCTAGTAGGATTCGTCCTACAGCGTCGTCATCTTCGCCTACTGTGGTGGGCCCTCCATCGCCATCCGTTGGGGGTGGCGGGATCCCTGAGCTGGTTGTTCCCCGTGGGACTGTTGCTGCCCTGAACCCTGCGGCCCCGTCATCTACCAGCAACAGCGACGACTTCGGTGTGGTGCCGATGGCGCCAGTGAGGGGCACGCTGGCTCCCGTGGATGTTGGGATCTGTGAACCATCTTGTGCGACGACTCCTGTGATGGCATTACCCACTAGGTCTCCAAGGTCGACTATGCTTCCTGACGACGCCAGGAACTACGGTTCATCTCCGGTGGTGCCTACCTCGGGTGAGGAAGTCTTCCGGGACCAGGGTACTGCGAATTCGTCACCTTCCCATGTGTCGGCGGTGAGCCCGACTGCTGCGTCCTCGATTGAGCTGCAGCCTGGACAGCGGTCACCGGTGCTCTGGGACTCTCTTCCCCCTGGGCAGGTGGGTGTGGAGCCGGGGGAGCGGCTTCGTAGGTTCCTACTGGAATACGCCTCCGAACACCTTAGACCAGACCCTCGCCACGCTGCCCTGAGGAGGCTGGTGGATGCTGCCTTGGAAGACCGGGAGTACATCGTCGACCTTCAGCGGTTCCTGGAGGATCTTCTTCCGCACAAGCGCAGGAGCTGGGCACGTAATGCCATCATCCAACGTGGGGCTCCCACTACACGCCGAGGACGTCGACGGGCCGAATATGCTAAGGTGCAGGACCTGTACTCTAGGTCCCGGCGATGCTGTGCACAGACGATTCTCGATGGACCTGCTGCCCCCTTTCCGGGGGACCCTGTGGCCTTCTTGGACTTCTGGGAGGAGGTCATGGCGCCAGTAGTGGAGACATATGAAGAACCACAGGGTACTCCGCCACCTGTAAGGGATCGTCTTGTACACCCGATTCTTCCCGAAGAGGTCCTGGCCTCCTTCCCGACTGCGGACTCGGCGCCTGGGCCGGATGGACTACGACTGAGAGCGCTTAGGGACCTCCCTATACCCTTCATCGTTATCATCCTCAACCTTCTGCTGCTTGCCGGGGATGTACCTTCTTTCCTGTTCGATGCCCGCGCGGTCTTCATCCCGAAGTCGGAAGCGCCGGAGATGCCTGGGGACTTCAGACCCATAGCCATTGCCTCAGTGCTACTACGAATGTTTCACCGGGTGATTGCGGCCAGACTGCGAGAGGAGTGCCCCTTCAGCGATCCACAACGGGCCTTTACAGCTGCCGACGGCTGTGCCGAGGGGACAGCGCTTCTGCATACCATCCTGGCTGAGGGGCGACGGAACAGAGGCTCGGTCTACATCGCCACACTCGATCTCCGGAAGGCTTTCGACACCGTTGCCTTCGGGGCGGTGTTTGAAGCGGCTTCTAAGGCGGGTCTTCCCCCACTCCTGTTGGGGTACCTTCGGCGCCTGTATGCCGGGGGGCGGGTCCTCCTATCGTCTGGATCATTTACCAGGTGGATCCGGCCAACACGTGGTGTCAGGCAGGGGGACCCACTTAGCCCGGCTCTCTTCAACTTTGTCATCGATGGATTCCTGCGCTCTCTGCCGAGCCACGTGGGTGTCGCGGTTGGCAATTCCAACGTCAACGCGATCGCGTTTGCTGATGACCTCGTGCTGTGTGCGTCGTCACCTGTTGGCCTGCGGCATCTCCTTCGGCTCGCTGAACAGTACTTTACGCCGCGGGGACTGCTGTTCAACATCGCAAAGTGCAGAACACTGGGGCTACTGGCGGTGGGAAAGGCGAAGAAGACTGTGGTGCAACCCGTAACCTTCTATCTGCTTGGGGAGGCGCTGCCTGTCTCCACGGCGTCTACGGAGTGGAGATACCTTGGCATCACGTTCAACACCTTTGGGCCTCGGCCTCCATCTCCTGCAGAGCACCTTCGGAGGATGCTGGGCCGGCTACGTTCTGCTCCCCTCAAGCCTCAGCAGCGGCTGTTCATCCTCAGGGTCTTCGTCCTGCCCCGGCTACTGCATCAACTGGTGCTCGGTGGAGTTAGGCTGAGTGTCCTCCATGAGCTCGACATCATCACCAGGGCTGCTATCCGTCACTGGCTCCGGCTGCCACTAGATGTTCCGGTGGCATTCTACCATGCCTCTCAACGTGATGGAGGCCTGGGGGTTCCAGCCATGACAACGCAAATCCCACGGCTTCGCTTGGCTCGTCTGCGCAACCTCTCCTGCTCTTCATGGGATGCTGTGGTGGCGGCGTCCCGGCTCCCTCTCCTGCGTTCCGAGACTTCCTGGGCTGCCAGAGCTGCTACATGGGAGGGGCGTCTACTGGCGTCCCCCGCGCAGGTCCGTTTGTTCTGGGCAAGGAAGCTAGCCAGTACCATCGACGGTCGTGGGCTGAGGGAGGCGTCTGCGGTGCCAACGACCCATGCGTGGATAGCGGATGGCTCCAGGCTCATCGAGGGAAGAAATTTCTTGGACGTGGTGAAGGCGCGGATCAACGCCATCCCAACCAGAGCCAGGTGTTCCCGGGGGCGTGCGGGACTGGAGACCGCCTGCAGTCTGGGATGTCGCGCTACCGAAACCCTGGCGCATGCGACGCAGCATTGCCCCGTTACGAACGCGGCTCGCCACCGCCGACACGACCGCATAGCAGTGCACCTGGCGAGGAGCCTCCGCAACAAGGGGTGGCATGTGCAGCGAGAACGTCACATTCCCACGTCTGCTGGCTTGCGCAAACCGGACATAGTGGCGCAGCGTCCCGACGCTATCTGGATTGTGGATGTTCAGGTGGTGGGATGTGGTCGCCCTCTCAACGTGCTCCACCGCGAGAAGAGCCAGATCTATGGCTCCGTCGAGATAGCGGATCGACTCAGAGCGGCAGCATCTCCATCTACTCCAGTGATGACCACCTCAGCCACGCTGAACATCAGAGGCATCTGGTCGTCAGAATCAGCGGAAGCTATGCGACATCTTGGCCTTTCATCATCTCACCTGCGCCTTGCTGCCGTGATGGCCCTGGAGGGCACCGTTGCTGCGTGGCGGACGTTTAAGAGTGCGACGACGAGATCCGTGCTACCGTACTTGGCCGAGGCGTGAAAGTCCTCTTTTTTGTAAGGCGTGCTCCCGCCTGGTAGGAGGCGAGTTTTAGGCCCCCGTTAAGGGGGGGGGGCAGCCATGTAATTTTTTCTTGTTGTGGAGACTCCGCCCACTTCTGTCGGAGGAATGTGTATTAAACATTTCATAGCTATATGCCACAAAGGACGACCAAGTATAATACCCACCATGTGTTTGAAATACAATCCATTCAAAGACAAGTGATAAGCGGAAGCAAGAATAATCTGCTTTCGGTAGCTATATGCCACAAAGGACGACCAAGTATAATACCCACCATGTGTTTGAAATACAATCCATTCAAAGACAAGTGATAAGCGGAAGCAAGAATAATCTGCTTTCGGTAGCTATATGCCACAAAGGACGACCAAGTATAATACCCACCATTCAAAGACAAGTGATAAGCGGAAGCAAGAATAATCTGCTTTCGGTAGCTATATGCCACAAAGGACGACCAAGTATAATACCCACCATGTGTTTGAAATACAATCCATTCAAAGACAAGTGATAAGCGGAAGCAAGAATAATCTGCTTTCGGTAGCTATATGCCACAAAGGACGACCAAGTATAATACCCACCATGTGTTTGAAATACAATCCATTCGAAGTCGAGTGATAGGCGGAAGTAAGAATAATCTGCTTTCGGTAGCTATATGCCACAAAGGACGACCAAGTATAATACCCACCATGTGTTTGAAATACAATCCATTCAAAGACAAGTGATAAGCGGAAGCAAGAATAATCTGCTTTCTGTAGCTATATGCCACAAAGGACGACCAAGTATAATACCCACCATGTGTTTGAAATACAATCCATTCAAAGACAAGTGATAAGCGGAAGCAAGAATAATCTGCTTTCGGTAGCTATATGCCACAAAGGACGACCAAGTATAATACCCACCATGTGTTTGAAATACAATCCATTCAAAGACAAGTGATAAGCGGAAGCAAGAATAATCTGCTTTCGGTAGCTATATGCCACAAAGGACGACCAAGTATAATACCCACCATGTGTTTGAAATACAATCCATTCGAAGTCGAGTGATAGGCGGAAGTAAGAATAATCTGCTTTCGGTAGCTATATGCCACAAAGGACGACCAAGTATAATACCCACCACGTGTTTGAAATACAATCCATTCAAAGACAAGTGATAAGCGGAAGCAAGAATAATCTGCTTTCGGTAGCTATATGCCACAAAGGACGACCAAGTATAATACCCACCATGTGTTTGAAATACAATCCATTCAAAGACAAGTGATAAGCGGAAGCAAGAATAATCTGCTTTCGGTAGCTATATGCCACAAAGGACGACCAAGTATAATACCCACCATGTGTTTGAAATACAATCCATTCAAAGACAAGTGATAAGCGGAAGCAAGAATAATCTGCTTTCGGTAGCTATATGCCACAAAGGACGACCAAGTATAATACCCACCATGTGTTTGAAATACAATCCATTCAAAGACAAGTGATAAGCGGAAGCAAGAATAATCTGCTTTCGGTAGCTATATGCCACAAAGGACGACCAAGTATAATACCCACCATGTGTTTGAAATACAATCCATTCAAAGACAAGTGATAAGCGGAAGCAAGAATAATCTGCTTTCGGTAGCTATATGCCACAAAGGACGACCAAGTATAATACCCGCCATGTGTTTGAAATACAATCCATTCAAAGACAAGTGATAAGCGGAAGCAAGAATAATCTGCTTTCGGTAGCTATATGCCACAAAGGACGACCAAGTATAATACCCACCATGTGTTTGAAATACAATCCATTCGAAGTCGAGTGATAGGCGGAAGTAAGAAAACTCTGCTTTCCTCTGGGTCCTCGGGTCCTCGGAGGAATCCGAGGGCTCGTCATGGCTCGTCAAGGGGTGGAGGCGTCAACCTTGCATCTGTGTTCTAGAAGCCGAGTATTAACACAACGACCACTTTGGCCAACGTATGCTCTCCCGCATGTGAGGGGAATTTTGTATACAACATGCTGCATACATGGGACCAAGTTCTGTCTATGTTTGATTTTACAACCAGCCTTAGAGGGGTTATTGATTTTTCTGCACAAAGACCTAAGCTTAACAGGTGCAGAGAGGACGACCGGAACGCTATATCTACTTGCTACATGTTTAAGGTTGTGCGATAGGGTATGCAAATACGGGATATTCACAGGTATTCCATTAGGTCGCTCTCTGCTATGCTTTTCGGTCCCTTTTACTTTCCGTAGCAGGCTCTCGGCTATGCTGGACAGCAAACACACAGGGTAACCTCCTTCTACCAACTGTTTTATCTGGGCACAAAAACTCTCCTGCATCTTGTGCTCGCATGACTTCCTTAAAGCCTCCCCCAGCTTGGCGGAAGCAATCTCACGTTTTACAATTTTTGAATGCGAAGAGCAAAAGGGCAAAACGCCCTTTACAGACCTGGGGTTATAGGACCAACAAACATGGGAAGTGCCCCGCTCAAGTCTCAAGTCGCGAAATTGCAACATGTCTTCCTGCGGGAGTTCCTACGTAAATCTGAGACCTTGTGCGTTTTCGCGAAACAATTGAAGAAAAAAACTGTTCGCAGGGAACTAAGGATGAGCGTTCATCTTTTCTATAGCACAGAAGAAAATCGTCTACATATCTGAAAATGTAGAAAGTACAAGTGCCGACGAGAGCGTTAAAAATTCTCGTATCACATGCCGAAAGGCAAATGTCGCATAGTGAGGGTGAAACCGACGATCCTATAGGGGTGCCACCTTTTTGCACAAATAAGCTATCACTTTCACTGATTATAGTGGACGAGAGATAGACATTAAGGAGTTCCATGAAGGTGTTCACACTCAACCCTGTGTCATTCTGGAAGCAGATGGGGTTGCTCCTTTCAATTAGAGACTGAACTTCTTGCAACAGGCAATCCTGGGGCACCGAGTAGAACAGTTCCTCCACATCAATTGAGCTCGCAATTGGTAAAGTTAATGTCCTGCACGCACTGGATAATCTCTGTAGAGTTCTGGACGAGAAAAGGATCCGAAAGGGGCAGACGTCTAAGGTTGTTCAGTAGGAAGGTAGATACGTTTTTTTGCCACGTGTGCCTTTCCGACACAATAGCACGGAACGGTACGTCAACTTTGTGTGTTTTCGCCGTGTAGAATACGTCTAAGAACATCGCAGGGCTTGCCTTGATTGCCTTCTTCGGTTGATGGAGTTCATTTTCTTCACAGATATTAATGATTTTTTGTTTTGCAGCACCGCATTCTTTCGATTGGGCAGGTCGAAAATTCTTGTCAAGGACTTGCAAGCTCTTAGCTTTGAACATTGCTTCAGGTATGATAACAAAGCTACCTTCTTTATCAGAAGTAACTAGCTTGTTATTTGCAGCACTGAAGAAGGTAGTCACATCTCTAAGGGCATTAGCAGCAGACCTCTTGTGGGTAATGTCCTTAATTGCATGGACAGCATTATCTGTGCAGAATTCACAACCTTCACGTACCAACCTTAAACGTCTGCCCCTTTCGGATCCTTTTCTCGTCCAGAAGTCTACACAGATTATCCAGTGCGTGCAGGACATTAACTTTACCAATTTCGAGTTCTTCTCAATTGATGTGGAGGAACTGTTCTACTCGGTGCCCAAGGATTGCCTGTTGCAAGAAGTTCAGTCTCTAATTGAAAGGAGCAACCCCATCTGCTTCCAGAATGACACTGGGTTGAGTGTGACCACCTTCATGGAACTCCTTCATGTTTATCTCTCGTCCACTACATAGTGAAAGTGATAGCTTCTGTGTGCAAAAAGGTGGCACCCCTATAGGATCGTCGGTTTCACCCTTACTATGCGACATTTACCTTTCGGCATGTGATACGAGAATTTATAACGCTCTCGTCGGCACTTGTACTTTCTACATTTTCAGATATGTAGACGATTTTCTTCTGTGCTATAGAAAAGATCAAGGTTCATCCTTAGTTCCCTGTGAACAGGTTTTTCTTCAATTGTTTCGCGAAAACGCACAAGGTCTCAGATTTACGTACGAACTCCCGCAGGAAGACATGTTGCAATTTCTCGACTTGAGACTTGAGCGGGGCACTTCCCATGTTTGTTGGTCCTATAACCCCAGGTCTGTAAAGGGCGTTTTGCCCTTTTGCTCTTCGCATTCAAAAATTTTAAAACGTGGGATTGCTTCCGCCAAGCTGGGGGAGGCTTTAAGGAAGTCATGCGAACACAAGATGCAGGATAGTTTTTGTGCCCAGATAAACAGTTGGTAGAAGGAGGTTACCCTGTGTGTTTGCTGTCCAGCATAGCCGAGAGCCTGCTACGGAAATTAAAAGGGACCGAAAAGCATAGCAGAGAGAGACCTAATGGAAGACCTGTGAATATCCCGTATTTGCATACCCTATCGCACAACCTTAAACATGTAGCAAGTAGGTATAGCGTTGCGGTCGTCCTCTCTCCACCTGTTAAGCTTAGGTCTTTGTGCAGAAAAATCAATAACCCCTCTAAGGCTGGTTGTAAAATCAAACATAGACAGAACTTGATCCCATGTATGCAGCCTGTTGTATACAAAAGTCCCCTCACATGCGGGAGAGCATACGTTGGCCAAAGTGGTCGTTGTGTTAATACTCGGCTTCTAGAACACAGATGGAAGATTGATGCCTCCACCCCTTCTGGGCACCTTGCGGCACTGTCGCACTTGCAAATGTAAACCACTGTTCGAAACTACAACCATTTGTGCTCGCTTCAAAGAAAAGAATGTTCGAGAGATTGTGGAGGCCTCCCTAATCTCCTCACTGGGAGATAAGTGTGTTAGTCAAACTTCTTTGTCCCTCTTACCAGTCGAGATTGACTATCTTGCAGGAGCCTAACTTGTGTTGGAACATGTTTATCCTCACCTTTATCACTATCTGTGTCCTACTTTCTTGCGCCTTTTAACTGACGTATTGTCAATAAATCCTTTAGTTGAGAGTCTGCAGTTCCGCTGTTGTGTGTTTCTACCGTTGTGTCTTTGTCCTCTCTTTGGCTGCAAGATTTTACTCATGGTGAAGCCTGCTGGGGGACTGAGGTAGTGGTAGAGCAATACCGGAGCGGCCATTCCCCAATGGTACTCGGCGTCCGGAGACAGTCCCTGTGGCTAACTTCAGTGGCGTGTGGATGTAACCCAGTGTCTAGGGGGCCGGGACCTAGTCTGCGTGACACAAGTACTGGGAGGTCTCGGTTCGTCCGAATGCTTATGGCAGCCTCCTGTAACGGTGCCTATTGGTTCGCCAACAAACCGGCGAAGCGTTGGCCAAGGTCACGTTGGGGCCCTCGGATGATGCCGGGAGGTATTGCTACCCTCCTGTAATCCAGCATATTTGGTGGCTGAGGGGCACGAGGTATATCCCGGTGCTACCCGCTCATGGTCTACTTTTGCCACAATGTCCTCACGTCCAGAAAGTCGATGGATCCGACCCTTGACGCGGACCGTCAGGCGACGGTCTCGCAGCACTCCCATGCCGGGAGATAGGAAACGTGATTGCTCGTGAGGTCCGTCACTGGTGTCCTTTCACGTCGCCAACGGCGGCAATCCCTGGTGGTACCTGGTGTTCGGGCACAGTTCCTATGGCTAACTTCCGTGGAGAGTGGTTGTAACCCAGCTTCTTGGGGGCCGGAACCCAGCCTGCAAGACACGAATACCGGGAGGTGTGGCGGCCTCTTGTAGCAGCGGCCGTAAGGGGTAAAACCCTGTTTCCTTTTGCTGGGTTTAAGTTCACCGGGACCCCTTTGTGGTGAAGGGAAAGTTTTTCCGTTCCCTTCCCCGTTCCACAAGGGCCCTCAGGGAGGCTAGGAGGGGTGGCGTCCTTCTGTAATCCAGCCTGGAAGCTGAGGGGTGCGGGGGGCTTTGGCAACCCCCGGCGCTATCCGTCGAGTGGTGTGGTGCGAAGGCGTTAGCCGGTGGTGGGCTGAAGCCAGGCACGTATCTCGGCCAGCTGGGGCCTCTCTCAGAGTCTATCTCTGTTGAGGGGTCTCGGCTATGCACGGCGAGCACTTCCGAGTCATCAAGTGTGCGAAAGAGTATGGCAAGGGGTGTCTCCCGGTGGTCCTGTACTGCGAGTGGGGGCACTCCACGCCACACAGACATAGCTAAATGCCACAAAGGACGACCAAGTATAATACCCACCATGTGTTTGAAATACAATCCATTCGAAGTCGAGTGATAGGCGGAAGTAAGAATAATCTGCTTTCGGTAGCTAAATGCCACAAAGGACTACCAAGTATAATACCCACCATGCGTTTGAAATACAATCCATTCGAAGTCGAGTGATAGGCGGAAGTAAGAATAATCATATTTCGGTAGCTAAATGCCACAAAGGACGACCAAGTATAATACCCACCATGTGTTTGAAATACATCCATTCAAAGTCGAGTGATAGGCGGAAGTAAGAATAATCTGCTTTCTGCTTTTTTTTGGGGGGGACGAAATCCTAGCCCTGACCTCCACGTGGTGTCCCCTGGACCCTGGCTCTCTGTGAGATCCAGGTGACTAACTAGGTGCTAGGTTTGAAGGTGGAGAAGTTTCACGGTGCTGTGTGTTTCCTTCAGCGCCTTTTCTGTTGGCTCGTGTCTGTCGAAGTTTATTTGAGCCCCGCTGCCGCTGCAGTTTGGGGTCCAGCAGCTAGCTTGCGCTGCCCCTCCCCTGCTCTATCATGGAGCATGAGTGTTTCCTTTGCGGTAAGTTGTACCGCACGGAGCGCGGTGTCAAACACCAGCGACTGTCGCATAGGTCATGTGAGGCCACTACGAACGTTGAGCTGGGGTCAAGTAACCCTGTTGTGACTGCTGCAGTTGGGTCAGGTAGCCCTACACGGGCAGTAATCGAGGAGGCTGTGGGAGATCCCGGTCCAAGTTCTTCGGCTGCCCCAGGGCCCTCGGATGTGCAGGAGCTTCGTTTTGCACCTATTGATGGGGTTGTCGGCCAGGCCGCAGCTTCCGAGACAAGACCCGGTCCTTCCTCTGGGACTGACCAGGGGCCCCGTCTGCTTCCATGCCATATCTGCATGAGGGAGTTCAGGACTGTACAAGGAGTGCGTGTGCACCACAACCAGAAACACCGTGGGATGGCTTTTGTGGCGCCGATTGATATGAACTCCAGGACCGTTACATGTGTTTATTGTGGCAGTGAATTCGGGACGGTGCAAGCTGTTCGGGCACACCATGCCTGGAGGCATCCCGGGGAGGAATTTCGGTTGGACGTGGCCTCTGAGGCCCCTCGTGGGATGGAGGAGGCTTCGATGGGGGATGGCGTGATCCAGTGCCCTGTGGATGGTTGCCTGCGAGTATTCAGGTCAGCAATTGGTGTTGGCCAACATATGAGGCATCAGCACCCGCATGAGGCGGCGGACAGAGTCCAGACTGCTGCTTCCCGCCCTCGCTGGACCGAAGAGGAGCGGCAGATGCTTGCATACAGGGAGGCCGAATTGTGTGTTGATGGAACCACAAGATTTTTGAATGTTGCCCTCCTAGAGGCATTCCCCGAGCGCACCCTGGAAAGCATTAAAGGTATCCGAAGGACTGCTGCCCATAGAGAACGAGTGGCCGCTGCTGTGATAGTGCTGCGGGGGAGGGCGTCTAGTAGGATTCGTCCTACACCGTCGTCATCTCCGCCTATTGTGGTGGGCCCTCCATAGCCATCTGTTGAGGGTGGCGGGATCCCTGAGCTGGTTGCACCCCGTGGGACTATTGCTGCCCTGGACCCTGCGGCCCCGTCATCTACCAGCAACAGCGACGACTCCGGTGTGGTGGCGATGGCGCCAGTGAGGGGCACGTTGGCCCCCGTGGATGTCGGGATCTGTGAACCATCTTGTGCGACGACTCCTGTGATGGCACCCACTAGGTCTCCAAGTTCAACTCTGCTTCCTGACGACGTCAGGGATTACGGTTCATCTCCTGCGATGCCTACCTCGAGTGAGGAAGCGCCCCTGTATGTCATCCGCTATGTGGCATCTGCCCCTGGTGCCTCGCCTGGGGCTGTTGACAATGTGGATGGTGCCCTGCCCCTGGATCAGGGTACTGCAAATTCGTCACCTTCCCATGTGTTGGCGGTGAGCCCGACTGCTGCGTCCTCGTCGATTGAGCTGCATCCTGGACAGCGATCACCGGTGCTCTGGGACTCTCTTCCCCCTGGACAGGTGGGTGTTGAGCCGAGGGAGCGGCTCCGTAAGTTCCTAGTGGACTACGCCTCCGAACACCTTAGACCAGACCCTCGCCACGCTGCCCTGAGGAGGCTGGTGGATGCTGCCTTGGAGGACCGGGAGTACATCGTCGACCTTCAGCGGTTCCTGGAGGATCTTCTTCCACACAGGCGCAGGAGCTGGGCACGTAATGCCATCATCCAACGTGGGGCTCCCACTACACGCCGAGGACGTCGACGGGCTGAATATGCTAAGGTGCAGGACCTGTACTCTAGGTCCCGGCGGTGCTGTGCACAGATGATTCTCGATGGACTTGCTGCCGCCTTCCCGGGGGACCCTGTGGCCTTCCTGGACTTCTGGGAGGAGGTCATGGCGCCAGTAGTGGAGACATATGAGGAACCACAGGGTACTCCGCCACCTGTAAGGGATCGTCTCGTATACCCGATTCTTCCCGAAGAGGTCCTGGCCTCCTTCCCGACTGCCGACTCGGCGCCAGGGCCTGATGGACTACGGCTGAGAGCGCTTAGGGACCTCCCTATACCCTTCATCGTTATCATCCTCAACCTTCTGCTGCTTGCCGGGGATGTACCTCCTTTCCTGTTCGACGCCCGAGCGGTCTTCATCCCGAAGTCGGAAGTGCCGGAAATGCCTCGGGACTTCAGACCCATAGCCATTGCCTCGGTGCTACTACGAATGTTTCATCGGGTGATTGCGGCCAGACTGCGAGAGGAGTGCCCCTTCTGCGATCCACAACGGGCCTTTACAGCTGCGGACGGCTGTGCCGAGGGGACAGCGCTTCTGCATACTATCCTGGCTGAGGGGCGACGGAAGAGAAGCTCTGTCTACATCGCCACACTTGATATCCGGAAGGCTTTCGACACAGTTGCCTTCGGGGCGGTGTTTGAAGCGGCTTCTAAGGCGGGTCTTCCCCCACTCCTGTTGGGGCACCTTCGGCGCCTGTATGCCGGGGGGCGGGTTCTCCTATCGTCTGGACCATTTACCAGGTGGATCCGGCTAACACGTGGTGTCAGGCAGGGGGACCCACTTAGCCCGGCTCTCTTTAACTTTGTCATCTATGGATTCCTGCGCTCTCTGCCGAGCCACGTGGGTGTCACGGTTGGCAATTCCATCGTCAACGCGATCGCGTTTGCTGATGACCTCGTGCTGTGTGCGTCGTCGCCTGTTGGCCTGCGGCATCTCCTTCGGCTCGCTGAACAGTACTTTACGCCGCGGGGACTGCTGTTCAACATCGCAAAATGCAGAACACTGGGGCTACTGGCCGTAGGCAAGGCGAAGAAGACTGTGGTGCAACCCGTGACCTTCCATCTGCTTGGGGAGGCGCTGCCTGTCTCCACGGCGTCTACGGAGTGGAGATACCTTGGCATCACGTTCAACACCTTTGGGCCCCGGCCTCCACCTCCTGCAGAGCACCTTCGGAGGATTCTGGGCCGGCTACGTTCTGCTCCCCTCAAGCCTCAGCAGCGGCTGTTCATCCTCAGGGTCTTCGTCCTGCCCCGGCTACTGCATCAACTGGTGCTCGGTGGAGTTAGGCTGAGTGCCCTCCATGAGCTCGACATCATCACCAGGGCTGCTATCCGTCACTGGCTCCGGCTGCCACTAGATGTTCTGGTGGCATTCTACCATGCCTCTCAACGTGATGGAGGCCTGGGGGTTCCAGCCATGACAACGCAAATCTCACGGCTTCGCTTGGCTCGTCTGCGCAACCTCTCCTGCTTTTCATGGGATGCTGTGGTGGCGGCGTCTCGGCTTCCTCTCCTGCGCTCCGAGACTTCCTGGGCTACCAGAGCTGCTACATGGGAGGGGCGTCTACTGGCGTCCCCCGCGCAGGTCCGTTTGTTCTGGGCAAGGAAGCTAGCCGGTACCATCGACGGTCGCGGGCTGAGGGAGGCGTCTGCGGTGCCAACGACCCATGCGTGGATAGCGGATGGCTCCAGGCTCATCGAGGGAAGGAATTTCTTGGACGTGGTGAAGGCGCGGATCAATGCCATCCCAACCAGAGCCAGGTCCTCCCGGGGGCGTACGGGACTGGAGACCGCATGCAGGCTGGAATGTCGCGCTACCGAAACCCTGGCGCATGCGACGCAGCATTGCCCCGTTACGAACGCGGCTCGACACCGCCGACACGACCGCATAGCAGTGCACCTGGCGAGGAGCCTCCGCAACAAGGGGTGGCATGTGCAGCGAGAACGTCACATTCCCACGTCTGCTGGCCTGCGCAAACCGGACATAGTGGCGCAGCGTCCCGACGCTATCTGGATTGTGGATGTTCAGGTGGTGGGATGTGGTCGCCCTCTCAACGTGCTCCACCGCGAGAAGAGCCTGATCTATGACTCCGTCGAGATAGCGGATCGACTCAGAGCGGCAGCATCTCCATCCACTCCAGTGATGACCACCTCAGCCACGCAGAACATCAGAGGCATCTGGTCGTCAGAATCAGCAGAAGCTATGCGACATCTTGGCCTATCATCATCCCACCTGCGCCTTGCTGCCGTGATGGTCCTGGAGGGCACAGTGGCTGCGTGGCGGACGTTTAAGAGTGCGACGACGAGATCCGTGCTACCGTACTTGGCCGAGGCGTGAAAGTCCTCTTTTTTGTAAGGCGTTGCTCCCGCCTGGTAGGAGGCGAGTTTTAGGCCCCCGGGGGCAGCCATGTAATTTTTTCTTGTTGTGGAGACTCCGCCCACTTCTGTCGGAGGAATGTGTATTAAACATTTCATAGCTAAATGCCACAAAGGACGACCAAGTATAATACCCACCATGCGTTTGAAATACAATCCATTCGAAGTCAAGCGATAGGCGGAAGTAAGAATAATCATATTTCGGTAGCTAAATGCCACAAAGGACGACCAAGTATAATACCCACCATGTGTTTGAAATACAATCCATTTAAAGTCGAGTGCCGTATGCCCATTTATGCCCCCTTATGCCGTGTCCCCATTCCAGGATCGGTGAGCGCACCCGCATACTCCAGGGACGCCAATACATCGATGTCATAAAAGTTCGCATTAACGCCCTCCCCTGCCGTACGCGTCCGGGCCGTGGGGTTGTGACCGAAAGAAGATGTCGTGCCGGCTGCTAGAGCGACGAAACTCTGGCACACATCTTACAGCCGTGCCACATAACCCACGGGGCCCGTACCAGGCGCCACGACAACGTTACAAAGTTTGTGGCTAAAAGACTGCGGGAAGAAGGATGGCACGTTGGGTTGCCGAGGGGATACTAAAGCCAGATATAGTTGCGGCGAGGGATGGACAGACGGCAGTCCTTGACGCCCAAGTTGTTGAGACCGGCATCCCCTCGAACTAGCACATGCGCACAAAGTGCTGAAATATGGAAGGACAGACCTATGTAACCAGGTGCGCAATGTGGATGGACCGGAACCCATCGTCTCAAGCATTACCCTATCATTCCGAGGCGTTTGGTCTAAGGCCAGCGCCGACACTCTCCTCGACCTTGGCCTGAAGAAGAAGGACATCGGCACCATCACCATCATCAGCTTACAATGATCAGTTAGAAGCTACAAAATCTTTGGGCGAATGACCACCGTGGCCACCCACGGGTGAAGTAGGTGTAGGTCCCTGATGACGCAGACTCTGCTGCTTTGTCATTTATTTTTGCAGCAGCTTTTCTTTACTTTTGCGGGTATCACTTCCCATGTAAGTGAGAATGTATTAAAAAAATAGCTAAATGCCACAAAGGATGACCAAGTATAATACCCACCATCTGTTTGAAATAGAATCTATTTGAAGTCGAGTGATACGCGGAAATAAGAATAATCTGCTTTCTGGGTGTCATAATCTGGGTCCTGGGTCCTCGGAGGAGTCCGAGGGCTCGTTATAGGGCAGAGCTCTAGGTGAGCTTCGGAAACGGACTGTCCTGGCCAACCAACCTCGCCTCCTCGTGGTAGGACCTGGGCAACGCACAGAGGCATTACGCCCTGGCCGGCTAAAGGGGCTCTGGGAGGCGAATTTAGCAGCGGGAGGTAGCTGCCCCACGATGCTGCGCACCCTATGGGATGACCCACACTGGGGAAGCCTCCAGGATGACGAAAGGCTGTGGTAGAGTATATACCGGAGTGGCTATTCCCCAATGGTACACGGCGCCCGGGGAAAGTCCCTTTGGCTAACTTCTGTGGCGCGTGGTCATAACCCAGCTTCTTGGGAGCCGGGACCTAGCCTGCGTAACACACGTACTGGGAGGTCTCGGTTCGTCCGATGTTATTGCAGCCTCCCGTAACGGTGCCTATGGATTTATCCGCAAACCATGGAAAGGTTGGTCGAGGTCTCTTTGGGGCCCTCGGATGAGGCCGGGAGGTATTGCTACCCTCCTGTAATCCAGCACATTTGGAGGCTGAGGGGTACGGGTTATATCCTTGGGCTACCCATTTCTGGTTTGCTTTTTCCACACTGGCCTGAAGTCGGTTAGGGGGTGGAACCGTCTGAAGGCCGTCAGGCGACGTGCCTCGCAGCATCTCCCTGCCGGGAGAAAGGAAACGTCATGGCTTCTTTTAGTGTTCATCACTGGTGTCCTTTCACGTCGCCAACGGCTGTGTTCGGGCACAGTTCCTGTGGCTAACTTCCGTGGCGTGTGGTTGTAACCCAGCTTCATGGGGGCCGGAACCTAGCCTGCAAGACACGAATACCGGGAGGTGTGGCGGCCTCTTGTAGCAGCAGCCGTAGGGTAAAACCTAAGAGAAGCCATTCTGAGAGCTGCCAGAAGATCCGGCCTGTCCGGTACCTTCGTGAGTTGCTTAAGAGAACTCTACAAGGATGCTCCCACACTTCTCCAACTACGAAGCACTACTAGAGTGGTCACGCCGACTGCCGGCATCCGCCAGGGTGACCCTTTATCACCCATCTTGTTCAATTTGGTCATCAATGAATTTCTCAAGAGGGTTGATGACGGCATTGGCTTCAATATGCAGGGAAGTTCGTTCAACGTAATGGCATCTGCGGATGACATTGTTCTTGCGGCTTCGACGCCAGGCGGTTTACAAGAGAGACTGGACGCAATCCATCGTTTTATGGCTGTGAGGGGCCTTAAAGTAAACACTCAAAAATCAGCTACGATATCGCTGGTGGCCTCAGGTCGCCAGAAGAGGTTGAAGGTGGATACTGAACGAATCTTCACAATTGGAGGCGGCCCTCTACCGACTGCGACGCCTATGTACACATGGAAGTACCTGGGAATCCTGTTTCGTCCGGATGGAAGAGTATTATCGACAACACATGAACTGGAAGCAGGCCTGAATAACATCAAGAAAGCGCCTTTAAAGCCCCAGCAGAAGTTGGCTCTGCTACGGTGGTATCTTATGCCCCGATTTTATCACAGGCTGGTGCTTGGACGATGGAGTACTAAGATGCTAGAGAAGATGGACTTGCTGATTCGAGCGGCGATACGTCAATGGTTTCATCTTCCTCATGACGCCCAGTGCCTTTTTTCCATGCCTCGGTTTGTCGAGGCGGCCTCGGAATAACTTCACTTAGGTGGAGCATCCCTCTAATGATTAGGAAAATGATTGCGGCTCTTCAAACATCAGATAGCCCTATGGTGAGAAGCATGCTCCAGACGCCATTTATAGCCGACACCGTGAAGAAGACCGAGGCGGCGATGCAGAGAGGAGGTCGTCGGATGAGAACAGCTGAAGCAATGGACAAATTTTGGGCCCACTCCCTCTATGCCATCAATGATGGCAGGACACTGCATGAGGCCAGCGATGTCCCCTATGCACACGCATGGCTGCAAGAAGGAACCCGTATAATGCAGGGACACCAATTCATAGACGCCATAAAGATCAGAGCCAATGCGCTGCCCTGTCTGACTCGTTCTCAGAGGGGACGAGAGGGCCCCAGGGACTGCCGCGCAGGATGTAAGAGCAACGAGACTCTAGCGCACATCCTACGGGTGTGCCATCGCACTCATGGGGCTCGCACTAAAAGACACGATAACGTGGTACGATTCGCTGAGACCAAACTGAAGGAAGTTGGCTGGTCGGTGACAAGGGAGAAGAGGTTCCAGGTCCATGACGGATTTCTTAAGCCGGACCTCATTGCAGTGAAGAATGACGTAATCCGAGTGCTGGACGCCCTGGTAGTAGGAACGGGAATTGACCTCCCTTCGGCGCATGGACACAAGATACTTAAGTATTCGAGACCGGACCTGCTCACTGCTATCCATCAAGAAATGGAAGGAGATGACCCGCTCGTAAGCAGTCTAACAATATCGTTCAAAGGCCTGTGGGCTAGAGATAGCGCCAACAACCTCTTGGACACGGGCCTGAAGAAATCCGATGTAAAGATGCTTTCTGTGATTGCACTACAAGGAGGAGCCCGGACCTACAGGATATTCGGCCGCATGACGTCCGTGGTTTCATCCCATGGCTGAAGAAGACTCTGCGACCCCACCGCGCGGATGTAAGGGTTGGCGAAGTACCTCTCCTATTGAGAGAAAATTAATAATAAAAAAAAACTCTCACCTTGGGCTGGGGGCGAGTGGCTTCCCCCTGTTATCCAGCAACCTGGAGGCCCGGCAGAGGGAGGCGACGACCTCTGCCCTGCAGCCGGGGTTGAGTGGCTTCACCCTGTTATCTAGCGACTAGGAGGCTGGTGTGGAGGAATAAGGAAGGGGCCTGAGGTGCCTGTTGGCTTTAGCGGGATCGTGTTGCGGCGATCTGTTACCCAGCGAATTGGGCGCTGCCGGCTCGTGCGGATGGTATCGGTTGTACGATCTCCTTTCTGCAAGCCGTGTGATGCGCAACACATAGCCTCTCACTCGGAAATGGCCAACTCCACCTTCTCGTGGTGCTACCTGTTACCCCTGGTACCGCCTCGGCGGGGCAGGGAACTGACGGAGCTCTGGCCTACCCCAACTCTGCACAGGTCGCCACCCTGTGCGTAGTTATTACCACTAGGCACGGAATCTACAAGCAGAGAAAGAGGAACCTGCGTCGAGTGACACAGGTTCCTAGTGTGAACACGTGCTCCGGTGCCCAGTCAGCCTCTAACCAGGGAGAAGAAAGGATTGCCACCCACGATTGCCCGACTTGCTCAAGAACCTTCTCTTCCATGAAAGGCTTCCTTATTCATATGTCGTTAAAGAAGCATCAACCACAAGATTCTCAACAGGATCAAGGTCCTCCTTCGGACGCTGGTGCCTCCGTGTCGTCAGCTCCTCTTACTATACCCAGTAAACCACGAATATCCTGGACACGTCCAAAATCTGTCGCAGACGTCCAAGACGTCGAGACATCCTATGTACGTCCCAGGGATATTCGTGATTGGATACAAACTATGTCGCAGATGTCACAACTGTAGCTATGTTTCATGGACGTCACATGGACGTCCCGTCTGTCTCCTCAAAATATTTTAGTTGTTGGGGATATCCAATTTTGTACAGCCCCTGTACGTCCCAAAGCAAATATCTTGGGTACATCGAGATTTGGATATTCTGAGGTGTTCGCATCACGAACCGAAAAGTACGTGCAAACAGGGGCTGAATGACGTTTCTCAGAAACAAAGGGCGGTCATGTGCACGATTGCAGGATTTTGCTCCTTCCCAAACCTACGGTCTCTTACATTGAGCACTTATTGCGAAAGAGGCAGAGATGCGGAATTCTGTGGCACTCTCAAATTTGACTTTCGATGAACCTACTGAGTGTCTCAGACCAAGAGGAGTAAGAAACACAAGCGTTACCTCGTTGCAGAGTTAATACACCACGCAACTCCTCACATGACTGTTGTTTTTGTGCATATAATCGAATTATACTAAGACAGCTCACCCACCGTTTTGTTTCGGAGGCGAACAGCACCCTCGAATTCGCGGAAGTTCGCGCGACAAGCAATATATTGTATTTGTTTTCTCTTGGAAAGGGAATGCTAGTACCATTCGAAGCTTTTTGGACTGCTAGGTTTTCCATTTGTCTGTTTGCTTTATTTAAACCGCCGCGCTGTGCGTCCGTTATGGGAAATACCAGAAACGGGCACAGAGGGGAAACAGGGAACAAAATAGTTATGTGGTGGCCACTCTCTGTAGTTACGGGTCCGTTAATGGTGCCGACCCCCACCACCACCACAACCACCACCACCAAAACTCTCGCAAAATGTTTCAAAATAGGTGTTCGTGCGCACGGATCGCAATTGGGGGCTCGTCAACTCTACCGTACTAATGATGGACGCCCTCTAGAAGAGGCTGCCCTCGTCTCTTCGGCACACAAGTGGCTCCTGGGGGGGGGGGGGTACTCACGTTATGCAGGGCCACCAATTCGTTGACGAGATAAAGGTTCGAATCAACGCCCTACCCTGCGTTACCAGGTCGCGTAGAGGACGTGAAGGCGAGCGTCGATGTCGGGCAGGGTGTGATAGCAATGAAACCCTGGCCCACATACTGCAGCAGTGCCATCGAACGCATGGTTCCCGATGCAAACGTCATAACAACATCGCTGATTATGTGGCGCGACGCCTGCAGGGGAAGGGCTGGGAGGTCAAGAAAGAACCTCGACTTGAAGTTCCCGAGGGCATTTTAAAGCCCAACTTAGTGATCGCGGAAGGAGAAGAGGTGCAAGTGTTGGACATCCAGCTGGTCGGGACAGGCATTGCGCTTGTCCTGGCCCATGCCCATAAAGTCCTTAAGTATAATAGGCCGGACGTCCTTCAACAAGCCCAGAACTTAAACCCCCAAGCGCCCACGACAGTATCCAGCGTCACACTATCATACAAGGGGATACGGTCAGCGGAAAGCGCCGAGAACTTATTGAGTCTGGGACTCACGAAGAGTGACCTCTCCTTCATGTCTGTAATAGCTTTGCAAGGTGGTGTGCGATCCTATCGTATCTTTGGCCGAATGACGACCGTGGTCCATGGCCATGGCTGAAGCAGGTGCTGCTGTCCCGGGGCACGGATGTAGGGGTTGGAGAGTTGGGTACTTCTTCCCTTTAAGAAGGAATATATTAAAAATAAAAAATAAAAATAACCTCTCACCATGGGCGGGCTGGGTGCAAGCGGCTTCCCCCTGTTATCCAGCAGCATGGAGGCCAGGCAAGGGGAGGTGATGACCCTTGCCGTAAAGCCGGGGTTGAGTGGCTTCACCCTGTCATCTAGCGACTGGGAGGCTGGTCTGGAGGGATAAGGAGAGGGCCCGATGTGCCTGTCGCCTTTAGCGGGACCGTGTTGCGGCGGTCTGTTACCCAGTGGAATGGGCGCTGGTGGCACGTTCCTACGGTTCGGGGTTGTACGATCTCCCTGCTGCAAGCCGTTGCGATGCGCAATACACAGCCTCTCGCACGGAAATGGTCAACTCCACCTTCTCGTGGTGCTACCTGTTCCCCCTCGGTGCCCCGGTGCCGGAGGGAACTGACGGAGCTCTGGCCTACCCCGGGGTGCTGTGGGCTGCCAACCCCAGCGCCCGTCATCAGCTGCCACAAAAAGTTCAAAGGAAAGTAGAGAGCGCGACCCCACTGCCGCTGCAGTTGGGGTCCCAGCTGGCCACGCATGCGATTTGCCTGATCCAGATGCTATGCTCAAGCTGCTTTTTCGGAGGGTGCTGTTGGTTGCGGCCCTTTTCAGGGCCTGTGTTGCAACAGCCTTGGATCCACCAGAGTATTCCCATCTAAGAGGAGCTTGGCCCAGCACCGGCGCTGGTGCCCACTCCGTGAGGCTACGTCCTCAACACCCCCACAGGATGAGCCCTCTATGCAATCTCAAGCTCAACCAAACACCCGGGTACAGTCGGACCGAAGGATACCGCCCGACAACCAGAACCACACGACTAATGCCAGGCAGGGGCAGGAATGCTCCCCTACAACAGGAATTGTGTACACCCCGGATCGACTCCCCCCCGAGAGTGCAGAAGCCGTGCCATCTTCGTCAGGAGCTCCTGCAGTTGACAACTCCGTTCGGGCCACCCAGGACGACGCGGTTATTCAAGACCTGCCGAGCAGCCCAGACCAAGTGACCCGACGGAATCAACGAACCAACCAGACGGCCGCCTCCGACCTACACTACTGCCCGGTGCAAGGCTGCACCAGGGGTTTTCCAACTGCCAATGGCCTGGGACAGCACATACGTCGGGGCCACCCCGAATACTATAATAGGGCCATTACCGTAGAAAGAAAGAAAGCACGCTGGAAAGCACGCTGGAAAGAAAGAAATCACGCTGGAAACTCCTGAGGAATGCCGTCTTCTAGCGGAGACGGAGGTCTCCCTCCTTCAGAACGGAGCTTCCCTGACTAACATCAATCAAGCCATCTATGATGTCCTGCAGGCCAGAGGGGTGCCCAGGACGGTCGGCGCCATCAAGAGTCGGCGACGCTCTGCTGCGGATGATGATAATTGGGAGTTTAGTGGCGCAACGACAACAAAGATCATAATGCGCCAAAACTCTGATGTGTAAAATAAATTTAATTTAAAAATATACTGATTGTTTTAAAAGGATAAAAAATTGAAGTATTCAAAAGGTGTGTAAATCTCTGCATAAAAGGGTAACTGTGACACTATGACTCATTAATGATCTCTACATCTCTAAAAAACTTAAAACATTTTCAAAAGGAACGAGGGCTCATCACCCAGCAGCAATGCTGGATGGAGAGGTACAGAGCGTTCATAGAGTGTTAAATCTTTGTGATGGCGACGAAGCAGTCATCATCTCGTGCCCCCATATTCTTCTGTTACTCAGCCATTAAACATAGTCACTCCTACCCGCTGTCCTGTTTTCCACAAAATGGTACCGTGACCAGGATCTGAACAAACGACGAACGTGATCGACTTAGGAACCTGACATACCTGAACGACTCAACCGACAGGGAAGACAACAGTGGGTAACGACAAAGCTAACTTGACATAATGGAACGATTTGATCTGATCCACAAGCGACAGGAGCTGCGAACGAAGGTGATAATCTTAATGACCGACCTCGAACGCAAACGATCCACCGAAGAACTGCAAGATGTAATCGTATTCCAAGTGAGGATGGAGCAACTACGCAAATTAAACATCCACCTCCACCAAATTGACAGCGAGATAGAATTGATGCTTACCGAGGACGAATTTGAAGAGGAGTACAGGAAGCAAATACTTCTCCAAGACGAGGTAGAAACTGCACTTTCGAAAGCTAAAAGACACTTAGCGGCAAGAACAAATGATGTCTCAGTTTCAACGTCAACCTCAAAAGCGAGCAACCGCGCGCCGCCCGGGACAGCATCAACGACTGCACAAGTGCCATCAACGTTTACTATATTGCTTGTAGTGCACGACATAGTCCAGCATCCGGAACTGACCTTTGTAACATTGTGCGGCAAGATGCCAAGCCAACAGCAGTATCTCAATACCGATGTAGTGATAGAAGATTGTACTCACACACGCACGGCTATGGAACTACGAGATGCAGAACCGGCGTACGTTGATCTACCACCTGGAAAGATAACACAGACAAAGGCTGAGAGGCCTACGGACAGCCTGGAACCTAAAGCAATCAAGCGAATCAGTGAAGACTTGAGAGGAAATATCCTTTAAGCGCCTCAGACTGCAAAAGGACAGCTTGAATAACCGAAGGCTTCAGAAACGCTGCAGACGTTTGCGCAGCACAAGATCAAGACAGACGGTACGTGGAAAGACGGCAGAACATCGGTTCGAACATCAAACGCGAAGCAAACGATGGAAGACAGGGAGCGGAAACGCCGAACATCATGTTGCTGTCAACGCCAGAAATAACAGTGATAGCAGATAATAACGAACAAGAAAGAAGGGCCATTGTACCTGATAACAAGTTCCTACCCAGATGAAAGAAATTGACAGGGCAAATGGTACAAGACCCTGAAGGACTCCTTCCCGATGCAGCTGCGAGGTCTAACTCAGAACACGAAGAAATAATGCCAAGATCATTAGTGTCTTTCAAAACGTTGCTTCAAGGAGACGTCGAGTGCGTCGGCAAGCAGCCATTGACCACATGCTATAAGTCGGATGACACTTTTATCGACAGGGACCTCCTTCCTACAGCAATCTTATCAATATCCTTTCACAACGACTTCATGTCAGTAGTGTGTGTACTGGAAGGTGCCTTAGAGACAGGTCACGATCCCTGCGCAACAGATTTACGGCATACTGCTGGAAAGACATATTGTCTGAAGGCTTCTAGGAAGAACAACACCGTCATCAGTGAAGTCCGACAGTGGAAGCCAGCGGAATCTCAACTAATGCGAAAACCTCCGCCATGGCTGCAAGTTTCATCGGTGCACGGCGCTATTCGTACCCATATTGCTGGCATCGCCAACATTAGTCGACGATCCACCCGTTAACGCCTTCCGCGGCGGGCAGCCTGTTAAATCTTTGTGATGGCGACGAAGCAGTCATCATCTCGTGCCCCCATATTCTTCTGTTACTCAGCCATTAAACATAGTCACTCCTAACCGCTGTCCTGAAAGAAAAATGGCGTTGACGATGTACCTCCAGAAAAGAACAGCTAATAAGTAAATGTAAAATGGACAGGTCAGTTCCACACTCTGTGCACGCTGGTGGGTCCTCTCCTTGTAACAAATGCTTATCGGTCAAGAAAGTATGTCCCAATCTGAGCCGACTAAACAAAAGACGCTCTGCTGCGCACAGAGAGCCAGTGCGCGAGGTCGAAATCAGGATACAGAACAACCTCGCACTGGCGGCTCAGGGATGCCGTCCTCCATCACCGGCTCCCAGGATCCGGGGCCCTCCCTGGCGGCCGCCAGAACCAAGTGCTCCTCTCAAGGGCCCGGACCAGAATCCAGCCGCCGGACAGAGAGACAAGCAACGCCTACCTTGGGTCCTGCCGCCGACTTCGTTGCGGCTATAAGAGACCTCGTGGATCTCCTGCCTCCAGGGTATCCCGTAACTTCAGACCTCCACATAGTGGTGGCCTTCCTGCTCCAGGGGGAGCCTTACATGGACCTCTTAGACGACGTATTGGCAAGGCACTTCACCACGCCACCAAGATCCACCTCCCGGCGGGGGGCCACCGACCATCTCAAGACTTCCGACCCGGATGGGAGGAAGACAGAGGCGCCGAAGAGAATTCGCGAGGACGCAGGCACTCTACCACAAGGATCGGCGTGCATGTGCGCACCGCATACTGGACGGCGAGATGGTGCTGCCTACCAGGGACGACGCAGCCTTCCTTGGCTACTGGGTTGCCATGTTTACGTCGCCATCGCCGCCTCCCCTGTACCTACCTCCGACCGCCCCAGCCCTGGAAGACGTGTGGACCCTATATCCTGTGCGGACGTGACGGCGGCCCTTCCAGACCGACGGTCGGCGCCTGGTCCTGACGGGTTCCCAGCAGCGGCCCTGCGGCGCTCCCACCCTGCTACTCTGGAAACTATTTGTAACCTCATACTGGCCACCGACCAGGCTTCGGAGTACCTAAACAGGACACGTGTCACCTTCATCGCGAAGATACAGACCCCAGTGGGACACGGAGACTTTCGACCTATTTCCGTCGCCCCCGTGCTGCAGCGTTTGCTACACAGGGTCTTGGGAAGGCGTCCTGCGGCCAGGATACGACTGGACGACCGTCAGAGAGCTTTTATCGACTGTGCAGAAAATGTAACTCTCCTGAATTGCATCATCATGGAGGCCAGACAGCGTCTACGGCCACTTTACATGGCCACGTTGTACTTAAGAAAAGCGTTCGACACGGTGTCCTTCTCAGCCATCCACCATGCCATGCGGACTGTCGGCGTCCGGCCTGCAATGCAGAGGTACCTGCAGCTAGCCTACGAGGGGGAGGTGATCCTGTCATCAGGAGCACTATCTACAACAGTGGTGCCGTCCAGAGGCATCCGGCAGGGGGACCCCCTGTCCCCCTACCTCTTCAACATTGTAATGGACGGTCTCCTAAGGAAATTGCCGGGGGCCATCAGGTTCCAGCTGGGCGACGCACGCATCAACGCATTGGCCTTTGCGGACGACCTCGTCCCCGTCGCCTCTACACCACAAGGCCTGCAGCTACTCTTGGACGAAGCCGCCGCCCATCTCCATCAAAGGGGTGTCTACTTCGGCCTGGCCAAGTGCCGAACGCTCTCCTGGATCCCGTCGGGCCGCGAAAAGATGATGAAGGTCGCCGCCACCGCCTTCACCATCAACGAAGCAAGCATCCCGGTATCAAACCTGGATGACCAATGGAGATACCTCGGAGTGGAATTGGTGGTGTCCGAGGCATAGGACTGCAGCCGGACCGGGGGCTGGGGGTTATGGTGCAGCGTCTTACTTCCGCGCCTCTAAAGCCGCAGCAGCGCCTGCTCATCTTGAAGCAGTTCACGTTACCAAGACTGTACCACTCCCTCATCTTCGGTCGCCTCTCCAAGGGACTACTACGCAGGATGGATCTCCGCATCAGAGCGGCCACGAGAAGCTGGCTGAAGCTACCGCATGATGTACCCACCCCATTCTACCATGCAGCGATCCCGGATGGGGGATTGGGCATTCCCTCAATGGAAGTCCTCATCCCACCTCTTCGCCTTCAGCGCCTGGAACGAATGGCGTCCTCTCGTGTACCAGCCTTCAGAGAGGCCATCGCAACGCCATGTCTGCAATCGGAGCTACTGAGGGTCCGGGCCCTGACCACGCACGGGGGAGATGAGGTTCGCACGGTCCGGGACATGATAAGACTTTGGGCACAGCGCCTGCACCGGTCGTGGGATGAACTGCTCTTCGGGAGGCCTCGAAGGTCCCTGCCGCACAATGTTGGGTCACGTACGGCTCACGCCTCATGCGGGGAGGAGCCTTTGTCGACGCCATCAGAATCAGAGCTAACGCCATCCCCACACGTACCCGGACGGCCCGCGGCCGGGGCTACAACAGGGACTGTCGGGCCGGATGCCTCCTGCCAGGTTCCAGGAGCCGGTGTCTGAGTCGCTGGGTCACGTACTACAGAAGTGCCATAGGACCCATGGACTCCGCATCCAGAGACACAATAACATCCTGGCCTATCTCTGCGGCCGCCTCGGGCAGGTGGGCTGGGAGGTCACCCGAGAGCCGACCATCAGGACCGAAGAGGGAACCCGGAAGCCGGACGTGGTTGCATTCAGAGGCGACGACTCCATCATCGTCGACGTCCAGGTCATATCGGGTGCCCGCGACCTCTCCCTGGCCAATGGTGACAAGGTCAGCTACTACAGCAAGCCTGAGGTGCTGGCGTATGCGCACGGACCGAGGCTTTCAGCTCCCGGAGTTACCTCGGTCACCCTAAGCTACAGGGGAATATGGAGCAAGGAGTCCGCATCGGATCTCCTGCAGTTGGGCCTACGCAAGAGCGATACCATGCTAAACACTGTGAGAGCCTTCGAGGGGTCAGCGCAGACGTGGAGGGTCTTCAACCGAAGCACAGATCGCGCCCCACCAGCAGCCACCTCTCTTGGGCCCGAAGCCACCGGTTAACGAGGGCTACAATCCTCTGGATTTGCAGTGGCCGCCCCTGCGCTCTTAGGCCACAGGATTATTTGTTAAAGTCAGGCAATTTAGTGTGCATACCTTGTTTTTCTTTATTTTTCTTGGGCGCTACCCGCCCCTCGGGTACAATAATAAAAGAGTTCATAGCTAAATGCCACAAAGGACGACCAAGTATAATACCCACCACGTGCGTGAAATACAATCCACTCAAAGACGAGTGATACGCGTAAGTAAGGATAATCTGCTTTCTAATAATCTCTAAGAATAATCTGACTCAGGAGTCTACACTTCAATGGCCATGTTCGCTTTGTGATCGCCGGTTCGCCTCCAAAACCGGGCTTGGCCTACACACTAAAGCAAGGCATCCCGAAGTACATAATCAGAACGTCGACACTCAGAGAGTGAGGCCAAGGTGGTCTCCCGAGGAGGACTATAGGCTGGCCAGAGCAGAAGTGGCCCTTAGAAAGGGTCCGCAACCGCCGAGATTTATCAACATCGCTCTACATGAGATGTTCCCGGATAGACGACTGGACTCCATTAAATCTCACAGAAAGGATGTTCAGTACCGAGAGCTCGTGGCATCCCTGATGGCTTGCGACCAGTTGGAGAAAGAGCAAGAAGACCGAGATATGATTAGCAGACCTCTGGACCCCGCCAACAAAGACGTACCCCAGCAAGTTAAAAGGGGTGACGAGCCTTCTCCTGCTTTGATGCATGCGCCAGCCCCTACGCGGCGGGAAACCATTCTTCACGAGTTGCGAAAGATCGCCTCAAGACCCTGCCCCTCCGCCTTTCAGGGAGAGCGACTATTTGATATCGCCCGGCAAGCCGTTGAAGGCAGCGACGTTCATCAGGCCCTAAACGACTACATCCGGGATGTTTTTGTTAGGGAGAGCCCTTTACCAACAAACCAGTCCAAGAATAATGGCGGCCAAAGAAGACCAGCCCCGACCAGGCGGACTCTCGGCAGAAGGAAACAGAAGAAAATACAGTATATCCAGACCCAGGCACTCTACCGACGGAAGCAGCCGCAGTGTGCCCGCTCGATCATCGATGGTTACGCGAAAGCTGCAGTCGAGGACGAGCGGGCGTTTCTGGACACCTGGGAGTCCATTATGACTCGGCCTTCCCCGCCACCAATGGCTGATCCAACGACCTCAACAGCTCGAAGGATAGATCCATTCTATCTTGTCACTGTTCAAGACATTAAGGCGAACGTGCCTCCAATGGCGTCAGCTCCGGGGCCCGACAACTTCACCCCGAGGAACCTGAGGGCGGTACCTCTGGTGCTGCTATGAATCCTGTACAACATCATCATTCTTACAAGAAAGGTGCCTGCCACCCTGAGGAATGCTCGCACGTCATTTGTTCCTAAATGCAAGAACGCCTCCAACCCGAGAGACGTTAGGCCGATTACTATAGCCTCTGTGGTTATTCGACTTATTCGTCGTATATTGGCGAGGAGCTTATCATCTTTCCTTGACTTTGACCACCGTCAGAGAGCTTTCATCCCCATCGACGGCTGCGCCGAAAACGTGACATTGTTGGCGACAGCAATTGCAGAAGCCAGGCGAAAGAAGTCCTCATTGTACATGGCCATGATAGACCTATCGAAGGCGTTCGATAGTGTCTCAATTGATGCTATCTTGCGCGGCGCCAAAGTTGCTAATCTATCAGAAGATTTCATGTTTTACCTCAGCGACTTATACTCGGATGTCCCCACATTGCTGCGTATTGGGCACTCTACGAGGCTGGTTAACCCTACCACAGGGGTCCGGCAGGGAGACCCGCTCTCCCCGGTCCTCTTTAATATAGTGCTCGACGAGTACCTACGGCGAGTGGATTCCCGGGTTGGATTTTCGGTTGGAGAGGCATCGATTGACGTGCTGGCCTATGCGGACGATCTGACGCTGGTAGCCTCAACTCCTGGAGGCCTGCAGGACCGTACCAACTCGGCTATGGTCATTTTTGAAGCAAGGGGTTTAAAGGCCAATATTGCGAAGTCCCTGACCATTGCTCTGGTCCCATCCAGTAAAGAGAAAAAGATAAAAGTGGACCAGCAGAAGACCTTCTACATATCTCATGAGGAAATCCCAAAGGGCGGTATGAGTGACACCTGGAGATATCTAGGGGTGATGTTTCCCCCTACCGGGAAGATGCGCCCGGCCTGTCAGGATCTGGACGAGTGGCTCCAAAGGATCAAGAGAGCACCTTTAAAACCCCAGCAAAGGCTGGTTAACTACGCCATTACCTTATTCCTGCTCTCTATCATCGTCTGGTGCTAGGAAGGTGGACTAAGAGCCTATTAAAGAGATTGGACGTCAATATTAGGAGCGCAGTCAGGACCTGGCTCAAACTACCGCACGGCGTTCCGACTTCCTTTTTCTACGCTCCTATTGCCAGTGGTGGATTGAGTATCCCCTGTCTCGCTATCGCAATTCCTGTACTACAGCGGAGAAGACTCCTCCCTTTGCTAGATTCTGCAAATCCGGTGGTCCGAGAGGCTATGAGAACACCTTTCGCTCAACAGCTACTAGACAAAGATCGCAGTAATGCGTTGATTGGTGACCGTGTCCTACGGACGCAGACAGCTATTGCGAAATACTGGTCTAAGAAGCTCTATGAAACCAATGGTGGGAAGCCCTTAGCCGAGTCGGCCGATGTCCCCTTTGCCCATGGTTGGATGGAGAGGGTACGAGGATCCTGGCAGGCCGCCAGTTTATAGACGCATTAAAGATCCGTATAAATGCCCTCCCTTGCAGGACTCGTTCGTCCCGCGGACGAGTAGCCGAAAAACGCTGCAGGGCGGGTTGCCAAAGCGATGAAACTCTCTCCCACATCCTTCAGCAGTGCCACAGGACCCATTGCGCTAGGACAAGGTGGCATGGCAATATCACGAGGTACTTACACCGCAGGCTTTCCTACGTTGGATGGACCGTTACTTGCGAGCCCATCTGGCATACACCCGAGGGCTTCTTGAAACCAGATTTGGTAGTGCCCAAAGGAGACCAGATGAACATAATAGATGCTCAAGTAGTTGGAGGCGGTATTTCTTTAGCTCTTTCTCATGCACATAAGGTCCTTAAGTACCGACGAGACGAAGTCATCGACTGTATTCGCGGTGACGTCCCCAGGGACGAAGTTAAAGTGACCAGTGCCACCGTGACCTACAAGGGAGTCTGGTCCAAGGACAGTGTTGATGACCTTTTACAAGTGGGACTAAATAAACAAGATATTAAAGTAATGACGGTTATCGCGTTACAGGGGGGTGGGGGGTGGGTACGCTCGTACTGTGTCTTCAGTCGCATGACGGCAGTGGTTCGACCCCATTCCTGAAGAAGTTGTTGCTGCTATGTGTGTCGGTAGTTGCGCCGTGTCTGGGGCGCGTGTGTACGGTACCTCTTCCGTTTAAGAGGGTATAGATTAAAAAAAAGCTAAATGCCACAAACGACGACCAAGTATACTACCCACCATGTGTTTGAAATACAATCCAGACAAAGACGAGTGATAGGCGGAAGTAAGAATAACCTGCTTTCGGTTGCCAAATGCCACAAAGGACGACCAAGTATAATACCCACCATGTGTTTGAAATACAATCCATTCAAAGTCGAGTGATAGGCGGAAGTAAGAATAATCTGCTTTCTCGACAGCTCGACGGGGATCGAGACAATACGGTATCAGCGTATCACCTGTGTTACAGTTTATGGCCCTGGACCTCGTGTGCCCTTGGAAGCAGTGAAGATTACGGTGGCAGCCGGGCGGCCCCCAGGAAGAGGTTACCAGTAGCAGCGGTCAAGATCCAGAAGATCATCGTCCCGATACAGGAGATCCAGAGTGAAGAAGCTGAGGATGTTGCTCCTCATTTAATTTTTTAAAAAGCCCAATTATACGATGTCCCTCGGGAACCTTAACGTATGTTAAGACATCCAATGAGCGCACAACGGGCTAGCCCGCTTTTGTGTAAGCACAATCTAGTGGCGCCTCCTACGGTCCCGGCACTCGTTCTCACGCTGTAAGCGCCATCCAGGGACTCAGTAACCAACCAAGTCCTTCCTTTTCGTCAAGAGAGGGCGCCCCGAATGAAGCTTTTTGCATATCTATTGGAAGACCCAATCAGGGCAGAGGACATTTGCATTACTACTGAGTGATCCAATCAGGGCAGCGGAACCAGCACTTATTAGCCTGTGTTTCCGCGATCCCTTCCAGAGTTCGACGGGGATCGAGACAATACGGTATTAACGTATCACCTGTGTTACAGGTCAGTATCAATGGTATCTCTTTTTTATGCTTTTCTCTTCCCCGTCGGGCTGTACTTTAGTGTGTTAGAGTGTTTATGGTTTTTCAGTCCCTTTTTCTCCAATCGTGTATTGTACTATTGTTGTAATATGACCATCTTGCTCAGGAGGCCCTTGTCGGCCAGTGAGCTTTGGTCCATTGTATAGTGTTGTTATCCACGAGTAGTCATTCGACCCTTTTTTCAGCAATCCCTATCAGGCAATAGGGCTCGTGGGGTAGATGGAAGGTTGCCCGAATTGTAACAAAGTCTTTAAAAAAGGGGCCTTACTACGCACCTTAAGAAATGTGCCCCAGACCTAGCGAACGAACGCCTTAATGTGGCTAGACACAATTTTGTCTGGCAGAGGGAAAATCTTATCTTGCTGGGTCAGAAGGAAATAGAACTACGTGAACCGAGTGCACCTACCTTCATCAATATCGCCCTGACAGAATTCTTCCCTTATTTAACAGCGGAGCAAATCCGCTACAAACGAAAGACAGCAGCTTATCGTAACGTACTTGAGGAACTGTAGCTGGAAAAATTAGCTAGTCAGGTTGCCCATCATGTTCTCCAAGATGGCGAGCCCAACGCAAACTTAGAGCAGGGTTCTGCTAATGCGATTTCCACTTACAATACTAGATCTAAACTAGAAGATGCTTTGCGAGATTTTACATCTCTGGCCACTAATAACCATGTTGCTCGAGAACTCCAGCGTATAGTAACCAGGATCCTTACTGAAGACCTTGGTATGGCCGACTTAGATCGTTGGATAGGGGGTATTGGCAGAAACAAACAACCAGTAACTAGACCACGCCAGTCACAAGCCAATCAGGACCATATGTCGAATAGACGAGCCCGACGTAGGCGCTATGCGGACTTTCAACGCCTCTATAACAGGAACAAACGTAAACTAGCAAACAAGATTTATGATGGTGAGGACAAGAGTGAAGGCTCTCATAGTGAGATAGTTGCCTTCTGGTCGGCAATTTTTTCCTCTCCACCAGTAACCTCTCCTAGCGCTGCCGTAGCAGAACAAACACCTTCTACTATATTTCTATCCCCTATATCTGCTAGCGATGTTAAGAAGGCCTTAAAAGGTCAAAGATCCTCTCCCGGGCCGGATGGTATCTTAGCCGACGACCTCCGTAAAATACCTCCTGAGGCTTTAGCCGCCTTCTTTAATGTCTTTTTACTTATTGGACGGCTCCCTCCAAGTCTATTGATGGCAGGGACCATATTCCTCCCGAAAAAATAAGTAAGCAAGTCCCCTGCTGAATATAGACCCATCACGATCGCATCAATGGTAGTCCGGGTTTTTCATAAAATCCTTGACTGGCAGTGAAGCACGTCTTTAACTTTGCATAACTTACAACGAGCTTTCCGCCCAAAGGACGGAACGTTCGAAAATATCTATATGTTGCGTTATCTTATCAAAACAGCAAGACGCCATTGCAAGGGGCTTGCCCTTGCTTCTCTGGATCTAAAGATGGCCTTCGATAGTATACCTGTACATGCTATCTTGCATGCCTTACAACGCCGCGGGGTAGATGAGGTATTCTATACCTATCTTTCAAATTTCTATCATGATGGGTCTACTACGTTGGAGGCCGAAAACTGCAGTAGGAATGTGAGACCAGCCAAGGGAGTTAGGCAAGGAGACCCCCTGTCTCCTCTGCTTTTTAATTTGGTGCTTGACCTTTTCTTCAGTAATCTTCCTGCACGCATATGTCCTGACATTCAAGGTACCCGCCTAGCAGCACTTGCGTTTGCAGATGATATGGTCCTGATTGCTGAAACCCCGGGAGGTCTCCAACAACTGCTGCAGGAATTCCTCACCTTCGCTCATCGCAAATGGCCTTCAGATCAATGCTAGTAAGTGCGCTACTTTAACGTTAATTCCCTCGGGCTACCAGAAATTAACAAAGATATCTTCCGATACGTACTCCATTCAGGGTAGCTCACTTCCTTGTTTAAACGTAAAGGATTCACTCAACTATCTGGGGGTCTCTATAGATAGCTTCGGTAAAATCCAGCCCCAGATCGCTACCATCAATACCCAACTTTCTGCGCTATTGAGGTCCCCATTAAAGCCTCATCAAAAATTCACTCGTTTACTCTACTATCTATTACCTCGAGTAATTTATGATTGGACAGTGGCATTTATCGATATACCCCTCTTGCAGCGTTGTGACAGGAGTATACGCAAATATGTTCGCAGCTTCCTCCATTTGCCACATGATGTCCCGAACGCTTACCTTTACGCGTCAACTCAAGAAGGCGGTCTGGGAATACCGTGTTTTGAATTCATGATTCCCAGGATTAAGTTCGAACGGACCGGGTCTGACCCTTCATCTTAATATGGGCATACCAGCTCTCCGTCCCAATGTATTTCCTATGGAACAGTTTTTATGCTTTCTCTCGCTAACCGCCGCGCAGATTTTGACGCGGGTGCTTTCATCATAAGGAGGAAGACGAGATGAAACTATTTACGCTACAGGATTTCTCATATATGTCGTATGTATTTTACGGCGACGTCACGAATGCGAAAAATAATACACAATTTCTCTCCTCCCTCTTTGAACAGGTTTTATTAAACTTCTGTAGCCGTTTTGAAAAAACAACTTTCCATTTAGTTTCTCTGAAATTATTTCAGGAATCGATAGACATCAAATTTATATGTCTACCACTTTCCGTTTTTATAAAAAAGCATGAAAAGTGAGTACGGATCAATACCGTCTCAAAGCCCCGTAAGCCGCGTCATTCTGTGTCGCCCTCTAGCCGTAGCACAGGAAAAACCGCGCGGAACATTTTGACTGTATCCATCCGCCGACCATGCGGCGCGCACGCGCACTGTAGTGCTCCCTCTCTCCTCTTTACTTTCATGGACAGCGGACTTAGAGCATGGCCTTGGAGACCAGAACAAAAGCTTACTTAGCTGCTCGTAAAGGGATTATCGTCAGCCAGCATTGTCGGGGGGGGGGGGGACGTTCGGTAGACGAGCCAGCGTTGTCGCGGCCCGTGTAAGAGACCACCGAGACTAGTAAACCTTTATTAGCTTGACATGAAACGTCAATTTGCTCGATTTTGCCGTTTGGAGTTTGTGCTTACTCAGTCAACTGTCTCATAAGGCTAACGAGAATCTCTTGTATTTACGGTTAGTGGAAGGCCGACTTCACAAACATTCCAGTAACGTTCAACAGGACTGCCCTGTAATGTTCGTAATGTTGAAACAGCAGCAAGCGGATTGCACACAGATAAATGTTTCTTAGGATAACGGTACTTAGAACTGCAGCTTTATCTGTTGTTTCTCTTTCTTTCTTTTAATGATCGATTTATTTTTATTTTTATTATTCTCTTTTTTTTTCATGAACGCTCCAGGTGAACCAATAAGAAAAATCGATCAAGCGGCCGCTGCACAATTATTTCCGCCCACGCAATGAGCAACAGTCTTTTCCGGAACCCAAAAACCGTAACCCAACGACAACCAACGACAGCGACGGGGGAAGAGGATATATTTATTAGACGAAAAGGAAAAAAAAACGGGCTAAAGGTCAGCCAAACGGGACGTCGGCTTGCTATTCCAAAAATAAATAAATAAATAAATAAACAAAATTAAGAAATAGGAGATAAATGAAACGGACGCGACGGAACAGCACGTTAGTTAGATTATTATTATTAGTTAGATTAGTTAGATTATTAGGTCAGTAAAAGTTCGGTGTTTGCATTTTCATGTTCAGGTTAGTCTAAGTGGGCTTTGGCAGTTTCCGCGCAGAAACAGCCAGATAACATTTATTTACAGTAGTTTATTTTGCAACGGGGACTTCGATCACGTTATTTTGAGATACGGCCAATTTTTCGAGACCGGTTCCCTCGATTTTCCAACTTTCGACTATCCTTGCTAGTTGTACGTTGGATGACCCAAAACCTGTACCCGCCTGTCTTTGCACGGCGCACAAAGGGAGGCCTTCTGAGGAAGATAAGGAAAAGCTCCGGGTCACTGGGGATTCTCCGCTGAACTAGTGTCTACGCTGAACGAAAGGTCTGGTGTAAATGTAATGTGAAGTACCCTGTGAAAACCAAGGAGTGTCTAAAAATACAGTACTGAAGTTTCCGTGTAATAATCAGCGTAACTATGAGACGGAAATCGTGCTCCGAGACCTCGTCGCGCGTCAAGTTCCTTTGATTTGATCTTGTTCATTTATACATAAAGATGGAGTTCAAGGGGTTTTAGGAGCTTCCTCCTTCTCCTTCTTTTTTTTTCATTTTTTTGAATAGCTGTGCTAAATGCAATGCATTTATTTAGGCTGATTGAGCCTATCAAAAGGCCGAAAATCATGACGCCGAACTATCAGAAGGCCGACAGCCAAAAGACCAAAAAATCATAACGCCGAACTGTCAGAAGGCTGAAAATGGAAAGGCCAAAGAGACACCGGGTGAGCACTCCAGTGAATGACCACTGAATGGGATGGTGTAGATTATGAAAAAGTTTTGTGGCTATTGTATTGGAAATCAAATGACTGGAATGCATAGCATTTGATGCTCGCAAATAGACTAGCCAGCGAATATGAAAAACAATAATCTACAATATGTTTACTACGAAAAGAAAGTGTGTGGTGGGTAAAGTGAGGGTAATTGTGCATTAAAAGCCCCTGGAATATAGATGCAAGTAAGAACTCAAATCTAGACAGCCGATGAAATACATCACAGCCGACCGAATGTTATCGTTCGCTTTGCGGATTTGTTGAAATTGGGAGACATACGGTGTTTTTTTTTCTTTTTTTTTATGTGTTAATAATGAGTAGTTAAATCTACATTCCTGAGCGGGTGTAAGGTAAAAGAAAAAGAAGGGAGAACGTGGAGGAAGGGAGCCTTTCAAATACGTTACTGAAGTTTTCGGGTAATAATAAGACGTCTGTTCTCCGAGGGAAATTTTGAAAAGTCTTTTGCACCAACGCCTTTTAAATGAATTCAGATATTTCATAATGCTTACTTACCAGAAATATACATATCAAGATGTCATTTTTGCATCAATAATAGAGTTATTATCAAGGTAAATTGCATGTTGTAAAAACATTTTTGGGGCCCCTCATATAGGACCCCAGTTAGCGAATGCTGCTCTTCTAGACGCAGCTGGCGGGTTAACTTTGCTGTGGATTTCTCACACACAAAATATGGACTTTGTCGCAGGCAATGCTATGTACCTCGTAACTTTAATGAGCTCCTCTTCGACAGTTTTTCTTTGGAATCGAGGTACAAACTAAAAAAAGCGCTAGGGCAACTTTATCATAGGATGTAGTACCTCTATATGTTCATATACTGTCAAACTGTTGAAGAATCCGAAGATCCCTCTCTGTGGAAGAAGTGAAGCTGAAACCTCGCAGCTCTTAGAAAATCCAGCTACCTTTTAATCCGTCCACCTCGTCCTTACAGAATCGAACATAATGAACGTGCTACGAGTCCGTTCACCAAAAAAGGAAAGAAGAAAACATCACCCCAAAAACTACAAACTTCGTCGTCTTTACATAACATATTCAACACCCTCCCCGCGCGAGAGTGAGTCATCAACACTCGCGGTCTTGAACCTCCAGGGGATACACCAATTGTACTGGTCGGCGCGTAGTGTGGCCGCTTGGAAGCCTTAACTCGCACGACCGAATGTTTCCGTCTCTTCCCTTGTAGACTTCCGTGACCCGACCTAGTGTCCACAGATGTCTTGGAACCTTATCTTGATGGACAATGACAACGTCACCTCTTGACACTGCGCGCGACTCGGGAACCTGGTTGGACTGATGGGCAGATCGTAGTTCGAGCAGATATTCATGTCTCCACCTCTTCCAAAAAAGGTCCGCAAGTCTTTGTCTATACATCCATCTTCTGTTGGTGGTGTCAGTCTTGGTACAGGGAACTGATGATGCGTCCTTTGTGTCTGGAAGTGCTATTAGATTTTTTCCTATAAGTAGGTGACCGGGAGTGAGAGCGCTGGGCTCATCTGGGTTGGAATGCAAGAAAGTGAGTGGTCTAGAATTCACCACTGCCTCTACTTCGTGCAGTAACGTCACCATTTCTTCGTACGTAAGGCATTGACGTCCGAGCACCTTCCTCAAGGAAGCTTTAACGGTGCGCACCATCCTCTCCCACATTCCGCCCCACCAGGCCGCCCTCTCTACAATAAACTTCCAACTTATTCGGTTTGTGGCTACAAAATCCTGCGCTTCTTGGCTCCGTATGGCGCTCCAAAGCTTCCCTATATCCTTGGCTGCTTTCTTAAAGGTCAGTGCATTGTCACTAAAAATAGTCGACGGAGTTCCCCTCCTTGAAATGAAGCGCCGGAACGCCCTGATGAATGACTTCGTGGTTAAGTCCATAACAAGTTCTAAGTGTACGGCCCTCGACGTCGCACACGTAAACAATGCAATATATGACTTCGTAGACGATCCCGAAGCCTCCTTGATGTACAGGGGTCCAGCGAAGTCTATGCCGGTAGTGTCAAAGGGGTGTGTGGGTGTCAAACGCTCTGTTGGCAAAGGCGCAGTTGGTGCTGCTCCTCTCGGTACACGAAATTTTGCGCAGACCTTACATCGGTGCACGATGGACTTTACCAACTGCCTCGCTTTGATAATCCACCAACGCTCTCTCAAAGCTGTCAGTGAGGACTGCACCCCGCCATGGAGCATTCGCCGATGAGCATTGTCAGCCAGGAGCGCCACGAATGCATGTTGTTTGGGCAGTAGTATTGGGTGCTTTACCCCTTCCGTATGGTTGGAGTACTGCAGTCTTCCTGTCAAACGTAGGACTCCGTTGTCGTCCAAGAAGGGCCGCCACTGCGCTAGTTTCGACGTATTGGAGATAGCCCCCTTCTCTTTCAACGCAGTCATTTCTTCTGGAAAAGCTTCTGTCTGTACATGTCTGGTCCAGAAATCTTCCGCCTCTCCAATTTCAGTAGCACTGAGTGAACCACCGATTTTTGATGTTGAACGACAGTTCCGAATAAACCTCGTGATCCACGCTGTAACGCGCAGCACGCGCTGGTAGTTACTGTGTCTACTCAGATCAAATAATGCAGTAATGGGACTCTCTTCAGTGTTAGTCATGGTCACGGTTTCTGTTCTTCGCTCGTCTTCAACGGAGTCGAGACAGCTTGGACTTCTAGACGTTATATCTGGCCATAATTCCTCGTTCTGTGTTAGCCAGCCGGGACCTTCGAACCATTGCCTCTCGTCGATCAGCTTCTTGACGGTAAGTCCTCTTGTCAGTGCGTCGGCCGGGTTCTCGCTCCCTGGGCAGTGCCTCCACTGCTTCGCTTCACTGTGTACTTGGATCTCGACGACTCTGTTCCGTACAAACGGTCTCCACCGCGTAGCGTCACCCTTGATCCAACTCAAAGCAATTGTAGAGTCTGTCCAGAATGTCACACCTTTTACTACCACCGCCAGCGACGATCTGACGAAATTGGCAATTCGTACTCCTATCACAGCTCCCATTAGTTCTAACCGTGGGAGCGTTAGCGTCTTGATCGGCGCGACACGTGTCTTGGCGAAGATCAGTCGCACTTTCCTTTCTTCACACTCATTTTTCGTTCGCAGAAAGGCGCAGGCCCCGTAAGCTTGTGGTGATGCATCTGTGAATACGTGCAGCTCGTAGACGTATTCTGTCCCGTTGACAGGTAACAAACACCTCTCCAAGGATATACTGCACAGCTCTGGTAGCTCTGAAATCCAGGATCGCCACATGGTCGCTAAATCTGCCGGTAGGGGAGCGTCCCACTGTAGTCCAGCCTTCCATAGTTCTTGAAAAATGATCTTGACCCGGATCGTGTAGGGTGAAATAAAGCCGAGTGGATCAAATATCCTAGCTGAGGCCTGTAGCACTGACCGCTTGCTTAGTTGTGTGTCTCTAATGATGCTTAACAGATGTTCTCCAGAGAATGTGAACGTGTCAAGTTCTCGATTCCAGACAACACCGAGCACCTTGCCCTGGGCGGGCTCGTTAAATGATTTCCTCTTCACACCACAGCTGATATCTTGTGGTGACAATGCCTGTTGTATCTCGGCAGCATTTGAAGCCCATTTTGTTAAGTTCATACCAGCCTCAAGTAATATTTCTTGCGCTCTGTAAGCTATATCCAGGGCCTCGTCCACGGTTGGAGCTCCGGTGAGCAGGTCGTCCACGTAAAAGGAATTGAGCAACGACTCAGCCAACTTTTCATCGACGTCCAGAAACGACTTGAAGTGATGCTGCAGGGTAGCGCTTAAAAGAAAGGGGCTCGCTGTCGTCCCAAATGGCACCCTCTTCATTCTCCAGCACTGTAACTGTGGATCCTGATGGTCTGCTGTCGGAATCTCCGAAAGCCACAGGAACCTCAATGCATCTCTGTCTTGACTCCGGACTCCCACCTGCAGAAAGGCTTTCTCGATGTCGGCTGTCAATGCCACTTTGTGTAGCCGGAAACGTAGCAGTACTACAACTAAGTCGGTGTTAAGCTTTGGCCCTTTTTCCAAATGATCATTTAGAGACAATGCCCCTGCTGCATGTGACGAGGCGTCAAATACAACTCGTACCCTTGTTGTACTCGAGTTCTTCCGGATGACAGCTCGGTGTGGCATGTAGTAAACCAAACTGGATCCGTTGTCCTCGTTGACTTCTTCGGCATGACCATTTTTTATGTAACTTCGGATAGCTTCATCATACTCCAGTACGGTGTTGTCTCGTTGCAGTCGTTTCATTAACCTCTGCAGTCGGTCTTTAGCTACTGCATAGTTGTCTTCTAGCGCACTCAGGCCCATCTTCCATGGCAGCGCAACCTCATAACGGCCGTTCCTCCTTTCCAACTTCTGTATGAAGTCCTCTAGAACCTCTGCGTTGTGTTCCTGTTTACTGTCAGGCTCCTGGGATATTCCTAGATTATCCAGTTCCCAGAAACGTTTCAGAATGTCGTCATCAGAAGTGCCCACACCAACCTTCAGTATGCACACAGCTGTCGTTGAACTGTCTGTAGTACTGTAGCTGGTCACCGTGGTTGGCCCCTGAAAGGTCCATCCGAAAACGGATTCTACTGCAACCAGTCTTCCGTCACTCTTGCATCTCTTTACTTCTCCTGAGACCAACTTCCACAGCTCGTCGCATCCGATGAGTAGTCCTATTTCGCCTTCACTCCGTACACTAGGGAATAAGAGGTCATCGGCGATGAAGTTGCCGTGGACACGCACAGAGGACACGAATTCGTTACTGGCAGGAGTTTCTTCGAGGTCCTTACAAATGAAGTCAATGGTGGTTGCGCGAACCACATACTCCTTTGGTGCGAACTGACTTCTTAGCCGAACTTCGACAACTTTGCACTTTCGAATATTGTCCCGACTGGCATCGCCTGCGAAAGTGTTGAGCTGAAGCGTTGTTTGCCCAATTACTGGCAGCTTAAGCCTGCGGGCTATGTCACCACGTATAAATGTGCGCTGGCTTCCTCCGTCGAATATGCCTCTCAGGTAAGCGCATTCGGTGTCCGACGATGCCCAGGCACGGAACGTTTGCAGTATTACTCTTGCTCTCTCGCACTGTTGTGGATTGTTCGTTGTAGAGACGCTCGTCGTGGTAACCACTTCACTGACCAGAGCCTTTTCTACCGGTTGTCTAGACGGGTCACAAACCGATGACGCATGTCGTCTTCGACAGTTACTGCATTCCACTTTTACTCGGCAGTCCTTTGACCGATGACCCTTCTTGGTACAACGATAGCACCTCATATCTTTGGCCAGTTTCTTGAACCTTTCCGCTAGGGTAATGTCTGCTTTGCAGTCCTCGGTGCTGTGATCTGCGGCACTGCAGAAAAAGCAGTTCCTTTTTTCGCCAGGCTGCCCAAGTCCAGCGTACAACACAGCTCCAGTCGTCATACCTCCAGTCCTTTTGCCTTTGGGGCGCTGATCGGGATAGCTGTCACGGCGAATTTTAGTTGCTACCTGCTCTCGGCTCTCTATTTCTACTCGCAAGTATATAAGCAACTTTTTTAACTCTTCCAGTCCTTTTGTCTCTGTTTCTGCGGTCGATTCTGACTGAGCTGCTCCTTGTCCATCCTGGTTGGCTTCGGAACTTTCTGACCGCATGGCGTCATGTACTGTCCTCCTTTGGTAGTCTATGACTAGGGCTTCTGGAAGCGCCGACAAAAGGATGTCTACCATCATGGAAGCATAACTTTCCTTTGTTACTCCTAACGCTCGAAGTCCTCTCATGTGAGCCTGGACATGATCGTAAAGTGCTCGAAGCCCCACGACATCTTCCGTCGACTTCACTGGTGGGAGTTTTCGTAACCTTGACAGGTGCTCACGTTCTATCCGGGTTGTATTCCCGAAACGCTGCTTCAGTATGTCTACAGCATCGTAATAGCACGCCGCAGTTGCCTGTAGACCTCGAATAGCTGATGCTGCATCTCCTTTCAACAAGGTCCTCAAGTATTGAAATTTCTCACTCTTCGTCAACCTTGCGTTCTCATCAACTGCCGTACGATACTGCTCCCAAAAAGATATCCAGTTGGTCAACTCGCCTGAGAAGGTTTGAAGCTGCAACTTCGGGAGTTTGACTCCGCTCTGCGACTGCCCAGGGTTGACTCCGCTCTGTGACTGTACAGGGTTGACTCCGCTCTGTGATTGCGCAGGGTCCAGTCTCAACTCATCCAAACGTGACTGGATCTCCACTATGGCTTTTACGGTCTTCTCTTCGTAGCTGATTGCGCCCTGATACTCCTCTTCAAGCTCCTCTGCTCCAAACAGAGGCTCGATTTCGTCGTTCACTGCTCGAAGTGCCACGTCAGCATTCTGAAGGTTGCTCAAGAGTGCTTTCAGCGTTACGTCCGTCGCTGTTCGGTCCGCTCGGAGCTCAGCAACCTCGTTGCAGAGCTTCGTTACTTGAGCCCTTCTGGCCGCTCTCTTGTACTTGACCCGATCCATTGTTGATGGACAGAAATCCGGATGAAAATTGCAGTGAGGTCAGCTCCCGGGTTTTCGGCACCATGAAATGTTGAAGAATCCGAAGATCCCTCTCTGTGGAAGAAGTGAAGCTGAAACCTCGCAGCTCTTAGAAAATCCAGCAACCTTTTAATCCGTCCACCTCGTCCTTACAGAATCGAACATAATGAACGTGCTACGAGTCCGTTCACCAAAAAAGGAAAGAAGAAAACATCACCCCAAAAACTACAAACTTCGTCGTCTTTACATAACATATTCAACAAAACGGTATGCCGCTGGCTGCTTCAGGGCGATAGCCACAAGCCTTTAGGCTTAGACGGGCCTGTTTTATTATATTTGTAGTTTGCTTTCTTGAATAAAATTATTATTATTATTATTATTATTATTATTATTATTATTATTATTATTATTATTATTATTCCAAGATGGCGCCCAGTGCCGACACGTGTGTCATCTGCGCTCTGCCGTTTTACGGTAAACAATCTACTCTGAAGTGTACAAAGTGCGACAAACGGGTGCATGCTAAATGCATGAACCTTACCTCCAAGGATGCCAAAATTCCGGACGTCGTAAGTCGTTTTTTATGCCCGCTCTGTGACTCTGTGCCATCGCCTTCGGTGACCACTAAGCCTAACGAGACCAACCTGCCATCGTCTCCGGCTTCCCCACCGGGATTCTCCCTGCCCCAACCGGATGGCCTTGACCTCGCTTCCCTACTCCAAGCTGCCCTTCAGGGGATTTCCTTCCTGACCGACGAGGTGGCCGCGCTCCGCCGTGATAACGCCCAACTCAAAAAGGAGTTTCACGAATCTTCTTCAGCTATGGTGATTCAGATCAACTCTCTGCGAGCTGAACTGCGTAAAGTTTCTCTTCGTAGGGATGCAGCCGTCACTCCGAATGTTCGTGCAAATGTGGCGGCGTCGCAACCTCCCTCCCTACCTGCTTCGGCCCCATCTAAGGATTTGACTCGAATGCCGGGAGTCACGTTCGCGGCACAGGTCGCTAAAATACCTGTAGGTAACACATCTTCACCAAATCTTTCTAACGGTGAGATGTCGCCGATTGAAATACCCAACGTACGTGCACCTCAGCCCAGAGCTTTCTTCGGCACGTCGATTTCCGAAGGCCTAAGTGCCGTGGAACCGCGCCGCGCCAACAAGGCACTATTCGTCACCAAGCTCCTTCCTGCGACAACCGTGGACGACATCACTGCATTCATCGCAAAGAAAACTGTTCAAGTTCGGTCACCCTTGAAGTTGGGCCTGCGTCCTGTACGGTCATCCCTCGTCGCGGGATTCGGCAGGGGGACCCATAATCGCCCCTACTATTCAACTTGCTCTTAGACGCCTTCCTTGCTGATCTTCCCCTGAGATAGGTTGTGACTTGGGTGGTCGGCGTGTAGCAGCTCTCGCTTTTGCGGACGATGTGGTATTGGTTGCGGAGTCTCCGGCCGGTTTGCAATCCCTGCTTGACCATTTCACGCTATTTGTGGGAGCTAGGGGCCTCGAGATAAATGCCAGTAAGTCTTTTACCCTGACCCTGTTGCCTTCTGGGCGTCAGAAGCTAGTTAAGGTAACAGATAATACCTATATGGTTCGCGCTGATACTCTGACAGCCCTTACGGTAAATGATCCGCTGGTATATCTCAGGGTCTCGATGGACAGTTTTGGGCGGGTTAACCCCCAGATCACGGACATTTCTGGCCAACTGAAGACTCTTCGTAGGAGTCCCCTGAAACCTCACCAGAAATTAGTCATGCTTTTTTACTATCTTCTTCCCAGGTTGGTCTACGATTCGACGGTCGCAGAACCGAGTGTCATCTTGCTCCAACGTAGCGATCGCATCATCCGGTCATTTGTAAGACATTTCCTCCATCTCCCTCACGATATCCCCAACTCCTTCTTATACGCCCCCATTTCCTCCGGGGGTTTGGGGATACCTTCCTTTGAGCTTTCCGTCCCCCGTATTAGACTGTCACGCCTTACAGCGTTTCAGACTAAAACGCATGATACCGCGCTCTCCGCTGTCGTTAGCTCGGTTACTTATACTAAGGATATCACCCGCCTGGGGAACCTGTTGCAGCGAGGGAGCTGGGAGCTTACTAGCAAATCAAGCCAGCGACAATACTGGAGTTGGAAGCTGGTTAACACCACGGATGGTAGGGGCTTAACGGAGATCGAGGGGAATCCCTCCTCGTTTTGGATTTACAACCCTCCTCGTTTCCTCATTTCCAATGAGTATATTGACCTCATTAAACTACGCATTAATGCCCTTCCTACCAGGGTTCGCTGTGCGAGGGGCCGTGTTAAGGCCACTCGTTGCGGGGCAGGATGTATTGCATCAGAAAATCTTGCACATGTAATTCAAGCCTGTCCGCGTACGCACGGCGCTCGTGTACAAAGGCACGACCGGATTGTGTTAAAACTTAAACAGTCGCTGGAAAGGCAGGGGTATCAGGTTTTGAAGGAACCCCGCCTTATGGTCAATGATGTCGTTTTTAAGCCTGACCTTATTTTTTCTAGACATGGTGCTGCGGTCGTCATGGATGTGCAAGTGAGAGGGGACTACAGATCGCTCTCCACCTTCGCCCGTGAAAAAGTCATCAAGTATTGGACTCCTGGCATTCGAGAAGAAATTCTCAACATTACGGACGCTTTGGATGTTAGCCACATCCCCATTACTTTTTCAGCCAGAGGCATCATGGAGAGCTCGGCGTTGGGCTGTCTCCTGGACTGGGGTTAATCGAGGCGTTCTGTTGCGCTCCTCTCACTGCACGTGATGTTAGGGTCCATTTACTGCTTTCGGATGTTCCATAGGGCTACTTTCCGTGCTTTGGTTTGAGCTTTTCTCAAAAGCGAATGATTTATTGTATTCACGTGTGTGGTTCAATAAAGATGATAAATAGCTAAATGCCACAAAGGACGAGTAAGTATAATACCCACAACGTCTTCGAAATACAATCCATTCAAAGACGAGTGATAGGCGGAAGTAAGAATAATCTGCTTTCGGTAACTAAATGCCACAAAGCACGACCAGGTATAATACCCACCATGTGTGTGAAATACAATCCATTCAAAGAAGAGTGATACGCGGCAGTAAGAATAAACTGCTTTCGGTAGCTAAATGCCACAAACGACGACCAAGTATAATACCAACCATGTGTTTGAAATACAATCCACTCAAAGACGAGTGATAGGCGGAAGTAAGAATAATCTGCTTTCTGCTGGAGGACTGCCTACCATGAGGACTACGCGCCGCATGCGTCGTCGCATGGAGTTTGCGAGAACACAGAAACTTTACCGGAGGAATCGTCGTGCATGTGCACGCCTGGTGCTGGGTGGCCCTCCCAGGAACCTCCTGGGGATACTGTGGACTTCCTCGACTTCTGGACAAGGATTATGGTTCCAGGCGATCTGGACTTCTCTGAGCCCTTGGAGACTGCCCCGCAGGCTGTGGCTCCTGAGATTATTGAGCCCTTTTCTGGGGATGAGGTGCGTGCGGCCTTCCCTGATGGAAATTCTGCGCATGTCCCTGATGGGGTTACATCGTCACAACAGAGAGCAGTTCCTGTTCCTTACTTGGAGATCATCACCAATCTGTTCCTCCTGGCTGGGGACGTCCCAGCTTACCTGCACGAAGCACGGACCGTCTTCATCCCAAAAGTGTCCCATCCTGCTGGTCCCGGAGACTACAGGCCCATCACCATCTCGTCTGTGCTACTACGCCTTTACCACCGAGCCTTGGCTAACCACCTGAGGATAGCCTGCCCCTTTAGTGAGCAGCAACGGGCCTTCTCCTCTGCCGATGAGTGCGCGGAAAACGTATTTCTCCTGCACTCTGTTATTAAGGAAGCGCACCGTCGGCACCGCTGTCTGTTCATGGCGACTTTGGACTTGAAGAAGGCCTTCGATTCAGTATCCTTCGGCTCCCTACTAGCGGCAGCGCGAGAAACAGGCCTTCCTGGTTCCTTGATCAGGTATTTGGAGCGGCTCTATTCTTCATCGGCGACAACACTGGCGGCGGCAGGGTTCCAGCGACGCATTTCTCCATCGTGTGGTGTTCGGCAGGGTGACCCACTGAGCCCTGCTCTCTTCAATTACGTCCTGGATGGTCTACTACAGAGCCTGCCCTCGCATGTGGGGTTTTCCCTGGGGGCTACGTCGTCTGTCAACTGCATGCCATTTGCAGATGCCCTGGTCCTGTTTGCTTCATCTGAGGTATGCCTCAGGGAGCTCCTGAATCGTGCGGAGGCGTATCTCTCACCCCGTGGCTTGGTGTTTAACATCATGAAGTGTCGGACACTGTCTCTTGTCGCGTCTGGTAGAGACAAAAAGTGTGTGGTGCGTTCCCTGGACTTCTTGCAGGGAGGTCGCATCCCCGCCTCGTCCACGGCAGCTGAGTGGCACTACCTTGGTGTGGCCTTCAACACATCTGGTCACCGTCCTCCGGCGCCAATTGATGAGCTTCGCTCCCTGCTGGCAAAGGTTACATCTGCTCCCCTGAAGCCCCAGCACCGTTTGGTACTCCTACGAAGCTTCATCCTGCCCCGTCTGCTGCACCGCCTTGTTCTGGGTGGCTCTCCTCTACGCCTTCTGAACTAGCTGGATGTCGTCACTCGATCCTTCATTCGTCGATGGCTGAAGCTCCCCTTGGACACCCCTATTCCATTTTACCATGCATCTCACCGAGATGGGGGTCTTGGTGTGCCAGCCCTTATTACGCAGGTCCCTCGGCTGCGTCTCGCTCGCTTGGAGGGGCTGGCCTCGTCGTCCTGGTCAGTTGCCACCGAGGTATATCGTCTGCCCCCCATTCGTTCGGAGTGCTTGTAGGCCAGGAGGGCGTCGACGTGTGATGGGAGGCTGTTGAAGACGGCACAGCAGGTCCGCTCTTACTGGGCCAACAAGTTGTACACCTGCGTTGACAGCCGGGGTCTTCGTGGTGCTGCGGCAGTCCTGACGGTCCACTCCTGGGTGACGGATGGTTCCTCTCTTCTCTCAGGGAGGGACTACATCGATGTCGTAAAGGTTCGGGGGAACGCTACTCCAACCAAGTCCCGTTCTACTAGAGGCCGCCCAGCAGAGGATCGTCGCTGTCGGGCTGGTTGTGCTGCTGCAGAGACCTTGGCTCATGCTGTCCAGCATTGCCCCACTTCCAATGGGTCCCGGCACCGTCGTCACGATGTCATTGCCGTCTTCTTGTCCTCCTGTCTCCGGAAGAGGGGCTTTCACGTGCAACGAGAGCGACATCTATCCACGTCCAGGGGTTTGCGGAAGCCGGACCTCATCTGCCATGGCCGAGGAGGTGCCTGTGTCATCGACGTTCAAGTGGTTGGATGTGGTCCTGCGTTGAACACCCTCCACCAGGAGAAGTCTGACGTGTACAATACACGTGAGATTGTGGATCTGCTCCGGGCTTCATCTCCTTCCTCTTCGGAATCTGTGTTCTCATTCACCTCTGCGACGGTTTCCTTCCGGGGAATTTGGTCCTCGGAATCGGCTGCAGCCCTGATATCCATCGGACTAACTAAGGGCCAACTCCGGATAGCCACTGTCAAGGCCCTCGAGGGAACTGTGCGAGCATGGCGGGCCTTCAAGAATGCTACCACTCGTCGCGTTGGTGAAGAGGGCCGGATCTGATGAATACTAGAGAGCATCAGATATCTTCTGAAGTGTGAAGTAAGAAGTGGGAAGAGCAGCACAAGCTGGAAGTTGGAAGACTATTAATATGTACGCGTTTTGCATATGTATTACATTCAGCGCTGTATTGCATGCTATGCTGTGGCCTTGGCCCGTAACCTGTATTTTGGAGACTCCGCCCTTATTGGAGAAATGCTTTTATGTGAATAAAAGTTCACAATAGCTAAATTCCACAAAAGACGACCAAGTATAATACCCACCATGTGTTTGAAATACAATCCATTCAAAGTCGAGTGATCGGCGGAAGTAAGAATAATCTGCTTTCTGCTTTTTTTGTTTAATCTGTTTTTTTCTACCCGGGTTGGGAACCGGGTTCGGCCTGGTCCTGGCGCAGGTGTGGCCCTACCTTTGCCTGGAGGCCAGGCTTTCCTTTTTCGCCGGGTGTACGTTGCGGTCACCTGTAATCTAGTGAATTCGGGGCAGGAGTGTCTGGTCTCTGGGGTCAGCTTGGCTGCCCTGCTGCTACAAGCTGAGTGGATGCGCAACACATAGCCTCTCCCTCGGAAGTGGTCAGCTCCACCTTCTCGTAGTGCAACCTGATAAACCTTGGTCTTCGCAGACCGACGGGACGAACGGAGCTCTGAGTTACCACCCCGCTCCTCTGGGGATGCCGCCCCCAGCGGAGCTAAAATGCGGCCAGGTACAGATAATCAAAGAATACAAAGAGGAAGCCGGCGCCGTGCGGCGTTGGCTCCTGGTGCAAACCTGCAGCCCTCCAACTCTCCAGTGACTGGCCAAGATCAAGCTCCTGCCTCTACCTTCGTCTGCACCTACGGGAAAGCCTTTACTTCAATAAAGGGCCTCAAAATCCATGCTTCCCTTAAGAAGCACGCCCTGCCAGACCTTCAGGCATCCAGTTATCCTGCTACTACATCAAGTCCGATTCCTGGTCCACCTACACCTAGTTCATTCTCGGCGGCCATCTTCACTCCAATGCCGGTTCCAGTGGGGTCAAGCAACGCTACCACCGTCTCTGCCAATTCAGGTGCCTCTACTTCTGGGGGCCCTTCACAGCCATCCTCGGTTCGGACTTCTTCCGGACCCTCTACGTCAACAGCTTCTGCTGCAAGTGGTCATCGCTGTGTCCATTGCGAGGCAGTCTTTACTACCAAAGACGGTCTGGGTCTCCAGTGCAAGTCCCGTCACCCTGTGGAATATCATGCCAACATAAATACCCAACGAGTCCGCCCACGTTGGTCGGACGAGGAAGATCTCCTAGTTGCTCGAGCCGAAGCCGGGTTAAGAAGAGGACCGGTGGAACCTCGCTCGCTGAACGCTGAGCTGCACACACTCTTCCCGGGGCGTTCACTGGATGCCATTAAGTCTCATCGACGCGGTGCAGCCTACAAGGAGCGGGTCCAGAATCTACTAGCCTCACCTGCCACTCCAGCCATCACCGATGACAGCAATCAAGATGGTTCTAGGCCTCCTCCACCTGAGAGAGATGCACAGGCACAACAGTCCAGGCGCCAGGCCATTCTACGGGAGGTTGATAAGCTAGCAAGTCGGACGCCTCCAACGACCTTCCAGGCGGACCGATTGTACGACATTGCTAACCATGCCATTCGAGGCGTTAGCATCGCGCAACATCTTATAGGTTTCAGGTTTCAGGTTTCAGGTTTTATTTACTCTTTCTGAGTTTCAATGAATTACAAATGGGACTGTGAGGGCGTGCCCTGTGTAACAGTCCCAGCAGTAGATACACAGACGTACATGAATATATAACAAGCCTTGTGGGAAAGAAAGAAGAGAGAAAAAAAAAGACATTGACAAACAATTGACAAAAATGCATTGACAAGGAAAGTGAAACATTATGGTGCAACCTATAGTAAGCAAAGAGCATTACCGACATAGATAAAACAATATTATAAGTCATATCAAGGGCGTGTTATGTCAAGAAAGAAAGGAAGAGATCATTACTAAATCATAGAGCTTTCGTGTCCCATTACCATTGTGATAGTTGTAAACGGGAATACCTCTTAAATTGAAAAAAGGAAGACAGGGTTCTGATATGCAACGGTAGGGAATTCCATACCTTGGAACCAAAGAAAGACATTGAAAATATACCATAATTTGTACGTGAAGAAGGAGGTTGAAGCATGTCAGGCTGATGACGTAGGTTGTACAATGTATGAACACGATTGAGAGAGATCAAGTGGTCCGTGATAGCCCCATGGATCAACTTGTACATGAAAAGTGCAACTTTATGCTTAACAAGAGAATAAATATTTTGCACTGACAAACACTGAAAGGCAAACGCTATTGATTCGCGGGGGGGTATGAACAACATTATCCTCAGGGCTCTTCTTTGGGAGTGTAAAATAGGAAGAAGGGTGGAGGGATAGGTCAGCCCATAGACCTCCAGAGCGTACGGAATATTGGAGTGGATTAGAGCGTGGTAAACCATTAGAAGCGCCTGGATAGAAAGAAATTGTCTTAACTTAGAAAGTGCGAACAAGGCGGAGGTGATTTTGAGTCGGACAAACTTAACATGATCATCCCATGATAGGTTTTCATGTAAAATAACGCCGAGAAATTTGACTGAAGACTCTCTGCTGAGAGGGCGGCCTGCGAGGTATAGCTTTTCCTGGTCTAGGTCCAAATATTTTTGTCGTGGGCGAAATATTACGTATGAAGTCTTATCGATATTTGGAACCAGTTTGTTGGCAGAAAGCCAGATGGAGAACCTATAACTACATCCGTGATGTGTTTGTTTCTTCTACGCCCCCGGCTACGGGTGATGGGACAAGATCAGCATCTACCAATGTGGGAGGAGACAACCAGCGTCGCCAATATACCAGTCCTCTAAGTCGGCGGAAGCAGAAAAGGGCGCTGTACGCGCGGACGCAGGACCTCTTCCGTAGACGTCAGGCAGACTGTGCCAGGGCCACCCTCGATGGTTACGTTTCGGCTGCAGTCGAGAATGATCGCGCCTTTTTGGATGCCTGGGAGGGCCTATTGACCGGGCCACCGCCACCACCACTTCTCGACTCAAGTCCTGCATGTTCCGTGAAGGTTTACCCGTTTTATGTTATTACCGCACAGGACATCAAAAGTAACCTCCCCCCCCCCCCCCTAGGATCCGCTGCTGGACCTGACGGATTCTCTTCGATGTGCCTGCGCTCTGTCCCATCAGTAGTCCTCAGAGTCCTATTGAACCTCCTAATGCTGCAATCCAGGATCCCTACTGCGCTACGTAATGCAAGAACTGTTTTCATCCCGAAGAAATCTGATGCCAAAGACCCAGGGGATTTTCGTCCCATTACAGTAGCGTCTGTGATACTGCGTTTGTTCCACCGTACCCTGGCGAAGAGACTATCATCCCACCTCAAGTCCAATTACCGTCAGAGGGCCTTCCTTCCAGTAGATGGCTGCGGGGAAAACGTCACGCTCCTGACCACGGCTTTGGCTCAAGCACGGATGGAAAAGAGTTCCCTCTACCTGGCGGTGGTAGATTTGACGAAGGCGTTCGACAAAGTGTCCAGAGCTGTTATCTGTGATGCCGCCAGAACTGCTGGGCTGGCCGAGGACTTCCTTGGTTACCTTGAAGATTTATACAGCGACGCGCAGACTCTTCTAAGTGCTGGGGGTGTCCAGCGACTGGTGCGGCCTACGACCGGTGTTCGGCAGGGGGACCCGCTGTCCCCGGTTCTCTTCAACCTCATCCTCGATGGCTATCTATCTTCGGTGGCGCCCGGCGTTGGCTTTGGCGTGGGGGAGCGATCCCTCGACGTCATGGCCTTCGCCGACGACCTGGTGCTTGTGGCGTCGTCACCGGCCGGCCTCCAACACCGCCTGGACGAGGTTGCTTCATATCTCCATCCAAGAGGACTACACATCAACACCAACAAGACGTTCACCGTGTCGCTGGTCGTCTCAGGAAGACACAAGAAGGTCAAGGTGTCCTCGGAAAGCACGTTTCGGGGTTTCGACTCTCCCGTTCCGGCGGCCTCTCCAGGCTTTGTGTGGCGTTACTTGGGGGTCTCGTTCGCTGCTACTGGACGCAAGCGACCAGCTCTGGAGGAAGTCGACACTTGGTTGAAGAGGGTCTTGAAGGCACCGCTTAAGCCACAGCAGAGCCTCGAGGTGCTACGGTACTACCTCCTACCGAGGATCCACCATCGACTAGCCCTTGGAAGGTAGACTCTACAGCTGCTGAAGAGGCTTGACTGCACGATCCGCAACGCCGTCCGCAGATGGCTGTATCTACCACACGACACCCCTGTGACATATCTCCATGCTCCGATTTCGGCCGGTGGTCTTGGAATCCCCTCCCTCCGAGTGAACATCCCGGTACAGCAGCGTGTACGCCTGACGAAATTTGCTACCTCCTCCAATCCTGTCGTCCGTGAGGCAATGCGGTGCGAAGCAATGACCCAGCTACTACATAAAGCTAAAACGTCTTCCTATCACGGAGGAAAGCTGCTGAGTTCAATGACAGCGGTGAGGAAGCATTGGGCGTTGGTGCTTTACGCCTCAAATGACGGAAAATCCCTCGCAGATGCGGGTTTGGTCCCGTATGCACAGAAGTGGATTGGTTAGGGGACCAGCATGCTCCCGGGTCGTCATTTCATCGATATGATCAAGCTGCGTATCAACGCCCTACCCTGCCGCACGAGGACCGGGAGAGGTTTGGAAACTGCGATGGAATGTCGTGCCGGTTGTAGATCGGATGAGACTTTGGCGCACATTTTGCAGTCCTGCCATAGAACACATGGGGCACGAACTGGGCGCCATGATAACGTGTTAAAATTTGTCAACAAACATCTTCAGGAGAAGGGCTGGTCTACGCAAGTTGAGCCCATCTACAAGGTCCCGAAGGGCACGCTGAAGCCAGATTTGGTTGCCAAGAAAGATGGCCAGGTGGTCATCATTGATGCACAAGTCGTAGGGAAGGGGATTGCCTAAATGGACTAGCTGGGACATGCCCACAAAGTTTTAAAATACGATCGCACGGAGATTGTGCATCAAGCAAGTGGAGACTCGCCAGCTGATGCGACAGTGAGCAGCGTCACCCTCTCGTTTCGGGGGGTTTGGGCGAAGGCGAGTGCTGATCAACTGCTACACATGGGCCTCTCCAAGAAAGACATTGTGACCATCACCGTCATTGCGCTCCAGGGTGGAGTCAGGAGTTACAACAATTTTGGTCTTTTGGTCGTATGACGACGATGGTTAATAGCCATCGGTGAAGCGGGCTCTGGGTTTGGAGGGTTTGTAGTTCCCGGTGTTGTTCTGCAACACCAGTGTACGGGTATCGCTCCCCTTTGAGCGAAAGTTGATTAAAAAATAGCTAAATGCCACAGAGGATGACCAAATATAATACCCACCATGTGTTCGATATACAATCCATTCAAAGACGAGTGACAGGCGGAAGTAAGAATAATCTGCTTTCGCGTGTGCGGTAGCGTGGCCGAGCGGTCTAAGGCGCTGGTTTAAGGCACCAGTCTCTTCGGGGGCGTGGGTTCGAATCCCACCGCTGCCAAGAACTTTTTTTTCCTCCCTAACCTCAAATGTAGCATTGGGCTCAGTTTATTGCTTACATGCTTTCCAGAGGGCTACCTTCCGTCCACAACGGTTTTAAGCTTTTCCCAAGATAAAAGTGAAAGATTTGTTGTATGTTTGTGCAATAAAGAGTTCTAGCTAAATGCCACAAAGGACGACCAAGTATAATACCCACCATGTGCGTGAAATACAATCCATTCAAAGACGAGTGATACGCTGCAGTAAGAATAATCTGCTTTCGATAATAATCTGACTTCGCCAGTGCGGTTGGGGTGTGACTCGAGAGCCGCACATTGCAACCTCCAGAGGCACCAGGAAGCCTGACATAACTGCCTTTCGCGGTGACGACTCCGCCGTCATCGACGTGCAGGCAGTGGGCGGTTCCCGTGATCTGACCTTGGCACACTCGGACAAGGTTGCCTACTACACTGCACCGGAGGTCCTCACTTTCGCCCAAGGCTTTCGACCCCGCCCACCCGAGGTATCTTCGGCAACGATCAACTTCAGGGGTATCTGGGCTAGACCATCAGCCACGGATCTCCTCCGCATGGGTCTCAAGCTAAAGGATCTCAAGATCGTCGGGGTTTGGGTTTTGGAAGGCTCCGCCCGAACCTGGATGACGTTCCATCGGAGCACCGCCCGCGCGCCTCCAGCCGCCCCCCTGGGGTCTTAGGCTGGAGGCTACATGTATCACAGGCTGTCCCGAAGGCCGCCCCTAGGGGTCTTAGGCCGGAGGGCTATTTGTATTTCCAGGTGTTTTATTTTCTATTATCTTTTTGGGTGCTGCCACCCCTAGTGGCATAAGAATAAATATGTTATAGCTAAATGCCACAAACGACAACCAAGTATAATGCCAACCATGTGTTTGAAATACATTCCATTCAAAGACGAGTGATAGGCGGAAGTCAGAATAATCTGCTTTCGGTTGCTAAATGCCGCAAAGGACGACCAAGTATAATTCCCACAATGTGCTTGAAATACAATCCATTCAAAGACGAGTGATAGACGGAAGTAAGAATAAACTGCTTTCGGTAGCTAAATGCAACAAAGGACGACCAAGTATAATTCCCACAATGCGTTGTTTGATATACTATCCATTCAAAGATGAGTGATAGACGGAAGCAAGAATAATCTGCTTTCGGTAGCTAAATGCCACAAAGGACGACCAAGTATAATTCCCACAATGTGTTCGAAATACAATCCTTTCAAAGACGAGTGATAGACTGAAGCAAGAATAATCTGCTTTCGGTAGCTAAATGCCACAAAGGACGACCAAGTATAATACCCACCACGTGTTCCAAATACAATCCATTCAAAGACGAGTGATAGGCGGAAGTAAGAATAATCTGCTTTCGGTAACTAAATACCACAAAGGACGACCAAGTATAATACCCACCACGTGTTCGAAATACAATCCATTCAAAGACGAGTGATAGGCGAAAGTAAGAATAATCTGCTTTCGGTAACTAAATGCCACAAAGGACGACCAAGTAAAATACCCACCACATGTTCGAAATACAATCCTTTCAAAGACGAGTGATAGACGGAAGCAAGAATAATCTGCTTTCGGTAACTAAATGCCACAAAGGACGACCAAGTATAATACCCATCACGTGTTCGAAATACAATCCATTCAAAGACGAGTGATAGACGGAAGCAAGAATATTCTGCTTTCGGTAGCTAAATGCCACAAAGGACGACCAAGTATAATACCCACCACGTGTTCGAAATACAATCCATTCAAAGACGAGTGATAGACGGAAGCAAGAATAATCTGCTTTCGGTAACTAAATGCCACAAAGGACGACCAAGTATAATACCCACCACGTGTTCGAAATACAATCCATTCAAGGACGAGTGATAGACGGAAGGAAGAATAATCTGCTTTCGGTAGCTAAATGCCACAAAGGACGACCAAGTATAATACCCACCACGTGTTCGAAATACAATCCATTCAAAGACGAGTGATAGACGGAAGCAAGAATAATCTGCTTTCGGTAGCTAAATGCCACAAAGGACGACCATGTATAATACCCACCATGTGTTTGAAATACAATCCATTCAAAGACGAGTGATAGCGGAAGTAAGAATAATCTGCTTTCCTAATAATGGCCTGAAGTCGGAGTGGTGGTGGAACCTTTTAAAAGGCCGTCAGGCGACGTGCCTCGCAGCATCTCCCTGCCGGGAGATAGGAAACGTGATGGCTACTTTTGGTGTTCATCACTGGTGTCCTTTCACGTCGCCAACGGCGGCAATCCCTGGTGGTACCCGATGTTCGGGCAAAGTTCCTATGGCTAACTTCCGTGGCGTGTGGTTGTAACCCAGCTTCCAGGGGGCCGGAACCTAGCCTGCAAGACACGAATACCGGGAGGTGTGGCGGCCTCTTGTAGCAGCAGCCATAGGGGTAAAACCCTGTTTCCTTTTGCTGGGTTTAAGTTCATCGGGACCGCTTTGTGGAGAGGGGAAAGTTTTTCCGCTCCCTTCCCTGTTCCACAGGGGCCCTCAGGGAGGCTAGGAGGGGTGGCGTCCTCCTGTAATCCAGCCTGGAGGCTGAGGGGTGCGGGGGGCTTTGGCAACCCCCTGCGCTATCTGTCGAGTGGTGTGGTGCGAGGGCGCTAGCCGGTGGTGGGCCGGAGCCAGGCACGTATCTCGGCCAGCTGGGGCCTCTCTCAGGGTTTATCTCTGTTGGGGGGTCCCGGATATGTACGGCGAGCACTGCCGAGTCATCAAGTGTGCGAAAGATGGCAAGGGGTGTCCCCCGGTGGTCCTGTACTGCGAGTGGAGGTAGTCCACGCCACACAGACACAGCTAAATGCCACAAAGGACGACCAAGTATAATACCCACCATGCGTTTGAAATACAATCCATTCGAAGTCGAGTGATAGGCGGAAGTACGAGTAATCATATTTCGGTAGCTAAATGCCACAAAGGATGACCAAGTATAATACCCATCACGTGTTCGAAATACAATCCATTCAAAGACGAGTGATAGACGGAAGCAAGAATAATCTGCTTTCGGTAGCTAAATGCCACAAAGGACGACCAAGTATAATACCCACCACGTGTTTGAAATACAATCCATTCAAAGTCGAGTGATAGGCGGAAGTAAGAATAATCTG